>NC_135503.1:58667077-58774577 GCF_052857255.1 Amblyomma americanum | reverse complement strand
TCTTGAAGTCAGTTAACTCGGTAAAACAAAATCGTGGTTTTATGCTGTCCAGTTCAGCTAACAGAATGATGACTTGTGCTGAAAGACGCAGAGAGGAATATAACACAGACAAGGCTGAAAATAAAGAATGTAACTGATCAATATGTTGAGAAGTTCTCAAATAATAATCTAGATTTCGACAAAGAAAGTTGTTCTTGCTGGGAAAATGACCAAGTCAGCGGTGATGGTTGCAAGCTGGGCAAGGTGGTTTTCGTCAGGCGACATAACTGTGGAGCAAACACCGACGCAGCAAGAAAAAACGACGGCACAAAAGAATAACTTTGAACAATTGACATCCGATCCAGCTGGAAAACTCCAACAAAGGTCGTACGGGGACTAGTTGGTCTAACATTACGTTGTTAAAAGGTTTTGAGAGCTGCTTGCAAAATTCACAGAGCAACATAACAGAGAGCACGATGTACAGGCAGAAAGCACATGGACGGTGCTGACAGGGCCGGAAAATTTGGCTAATCATTGTAAAAGACGGACTGGATTCCAAAAGGAGGTTGGAGTAGCAGCGGGCGCGGAAAGTTAGGTGGCCGGGGGAAATTATTAAGTTTGTGGGGTGGCCGCTGCTGGCACAGGCCCGGGTTAACTGGAGAGATGTGGGAGAGGCCTTTGCCCTGCAGGGGGCGAAGTGAAATTCATGATGATGATCTTAAAGTTATAAGCTGCGTTAGCACAACGTTTGGGAGAATTCCCGAAGGTGGAGTAGTTTGTAATTATGGAGTAATTACTCACTAGCATCCACCGAAGCGCAGCCCTACGGCTACAAAGGAAAGATAGCTGTCTTTTGTATCCGTATGGCATCGCTTCAGTGGATGTCAATAATAGTTCCTTGTTATGTAAAAATGCGTTCCAAAGTTGAATGAGACGGTCATTATTGCTTACTATAAAAAAGGGATTGATACGTGAGATAATAGAAGCGTATAGTATGAGTTCCGGAGAACACGATGCATTCATCGGCGCACTGTCCATTGTTGTCACGCATAAGGAGATTGATATCTTCTGTTCATACGCCAGTCGCCGAGCGGAAAGCCTGCAAATGAACTGAAGGCACAAAACCTTACAAAGAAAACGTCACCAACTAATCACAACCGCTTATATGACTTGAGCGGATTTTTTATCTCGTTTCAGCGTCTTTTCTTTGTGTTCACATCTTCCACAATACCGCCACCAACGCCAAAGATTAGCAAACAGGTGCATTAACCGCTTTTCGAACCTTGATTAACTAAAGCGATTGACGTCTCTCGGAGACGATTCTATGCTTGCGTAGTCAGCGCTGAGCGTTCACTCGTCTCATTGTCACGGCCTTTCTTTGCACTCGTCAGCGTACTTGACCGCTTAGGAATGCGTCAGACTAATTCGTTTGATGTCGCTTGACTGTTCGCGCGAAAGGGCATTGCCGAACAACCTAGAGTACGCCTGTTACTGCCCAACTTCTTCGCCACTGAAGCGTTTGTTGCTCAGTCGTTTATACCTTTCGAATAAACATCATTGGAATGCTATACACCTACTGCTGCCGTCACATATTAAGCACAGTTTTTGATAATTTACATTCAGAGAACATTCGAAATGCTTGCATAAGCTAAGTTCGAACTTACTGCTGCTAAGCATAACTGTTTGTGACTATTGCAGTAAGGATAGACATTTCCGGCGAAGGGTTGTAAATGGAAGCAGTTTTAAACCTAAACATATCTCTGCTGTAAAAGGGCATTAAACATAGGCTCAGGCTTTCTTTTTTTTCTCTCTAATGGCCGAAAGGTCAGCCGTACCTTGGTCAAGTACCTGGTTCTGTAGATGGTCTCGAAGCAGGAGGCGCAAACAGATATGCAAAAGTCCAATGGGGAGTACGTGTCCGTGTTACATTTGCATTGCGCATTGACAAAGCTCGCAGGTAGTGTACACGTGCACTAAAGCGAAATGCAAATTATCGCTATGAAGACGTTCTCAGAGACAATGAAAAATCAGTACGGACAGCGCCAATTTGTTCTTGCTAAATTCCGCTTTCGTATATGCCAAGCGGTGTCGACCCGCGTTCGTGCAAAGCTGCCGCAAGAATTATTCCGAAATGTAGCGTTCAATCGGAAGTTCAGTCTCTGAAGATCACGCAGAAGATGTGTACGGCATTATAACTTCACGGCGGGAAATTATGAAGGTCTTACGAATTCTCTCTTAGCTGCTTGTTACGGGTGCTGAGGTGAGCTGAAGACAGTTTAGTTTTTTCTCGATGGTGCAAAATGAAAACAAAAATTAGCAAAACTGGCCCGCCACATTACAGGACAGGCTATATCCCAAGCAGCACAGCTCATCGGCCCAATATTGCAACAGGATGGTCCCAACCTGGTCCTTTGTAGGGCCAACTTTGCCAATACAATTCCAATGTTGGGCCAATTACTTGTGCTGCTTGGGATATGGTGCTAGTCGCTCTCTTTCGGCGCTATGGACCAGGTTACATACGTGTTTGAAGAGGCGTTCGCTTTTTTTCTATTTCTGCTGCCTTAGCGAGTCGTTCGGACATGCTGGTGGCCTTCACGGTTTCGGTTGAGGTCGCATTAACAGGCCGTTGCAAATCAGTCGGCCAGTCTTTTCTTCGGCGTCAAATCCTCGTAGGGTTTCCTATCTTTTGCATGGTTTCTTGTCTCTCTAATCAAACAGTTCCATTAACCGGCTTGAGCATAACCCTAACATAGAGCGCGTACCTGCAGAGCAAGCGTACCAGATATGACGGATCACGATGATGGTGATAACAACTTACGTACTTTTCGTTTTTGTCAGCGCGGCAGGCGTCGCCACCGGTGCTTTCACGCGTCCACTACCAGCGTCTTGAAAGCAGCGCCGCTTTTACAAAAAAAAGAGCTGTTATAGGAAGCCTTAATTTCCAGGCCAGGGCTTTACCGTGAGCAGACAACAGGCTTAGTTGGTGGTGCTGCAGTAGGTTGACTCAGGTGTGCGCGTTGAACACGGGATGGCGCCATGGTCGGCGTACCGTCAAAGATGGACAAATCGCTCAACGCGGCAACGCACCAGCTGTTCCTCGGACATCGCCACGCGTGTTGCGAGTTTGAGCAGCAGCTGGCAAAGTTTTTCCTCCACTTCCTCCTCCTTCTTCTCGGACATCGCCAACGCGGATACACAGCCGACTCAACAGCAACCGAAAAGTAAAGATGCAGCAGTGACTTTCACTCGTTGTGCTCAGCCGCGACAGGCTAAGCATCGGTAAAAAGGAAAAAAAAAACAAGCCATTCGCGCCGCTGAACGTCAAGCTGATTGACTTGAAAGCCGTATCAAGCATCGCCGCGTACTTGTCGCTGATGGCGCCCGTCAGCGAAATTGTGCGATTCGTACAGAAATACCTGCAGCCATACGTGACCTAACAGAGTTCACTGGAACTTATCACGTTAAGCCATTAGCGTGAACATTGTGAATTTTGATACACTGTGTCCACCTATTGAGTAGTGAGTGGAGTGGTGCAAGTTGAAAACACTAGCGTGCGCTGTTGCGGCAGTGGCCGAGTTGGCTCTTGGTCTGGCCTGCGTGTGGTCGTATACGCTGTATGAATAGACGTCTTTTGTGACTGCACACAACTGGTTTCTCACCAATTCAGTGGCAAATGCTTACCAACTTCACGACAGTGTCACACTTGAGCTGATGACTAGACTCCCATAGCAGTAATCGCGATGTTACTGATCAGATTTTCCAGGCAGCCTGTTGGTGCGTGGCGCTATTCTGCGGCCTTTTCTGCCTCTTCGTGAGGCACGCATGGTACAGCCGTGACGGCCGAGCTCCCGAGCCAACGCGGATGTTCTACGCATTCGCTGACCGCATCCTCTGGTCCGTGTGCTTGGCCTGGTTTGTGTTCGCCTGCACCACTAGAAAAGCAGGTGAGAACTAAGGACTGAAGCCTCTTAAATAACTGGATTTTCTTCATGAATTTACGTGCAGTAAAGCGACTCCGGATAGCAGTACTGCATTTGCAAAAGGCACTTAATCATTTTGCTGACGATGCACTGAGGATTCTCCTTTTTCTTCGTGTTGCTGCCCGTGCGCAGTCACTGCCACGAGTCCAGCGCAGTTCAGGCTAAGGACGTAACCATTGGCCAATGACGCATCGATGTGCTGTTTCTGCTTTTCTGCTGCGCAAAAATGTGTTAGTAAAGCTACAAAAGCCACAAGCCACGGCGAATCATTGAGAGTACAGTACGAACCGGCAAAAAAATACTTATCCCTTGTAGCAAAGCATAAAGCTCAAGTTTCTTTAAAATAAACTGAAATTGTTAGAGAATCTCGTATGCACCTTGCTCTTTTAAGAAAGCAGTAAGGACCCCTACTCCTGAAGACAACCTTAAAATGCGAAGAAAATCTATGGAGCTTACTCGAACTCCCGTAAATTAAGGGGAACTCAGGATAGTTTGGGGCAAACCGCCACGGCAGTTGTTTGGCTTCTAAATTTTTGAACATGTTTTTTTACCCAGCTGACCCTTAACCCTTACGACAGCGCGGCTGGATGAAGGCGAATCTGAGGGGTGTACCCATTTGCAATTGTTTTTATGCCGCGCTTCTTAGCTGTGGTTGGGTATCTTCAGACCCGGGAGGAGCGTATGAAGAGTTGGCTTCACGTAAAGGGTTCAGCGAAAATTCAGGACAGCGCGGCGAGCTATGGAAAGGAAAATGATAGCTCTAACGTTGAGCGATAAGAAGAGGGTAGAGTGGGCCAGTGAAAAAAAAGACGTGGGCTAAGAGAATCCTAGTCGAAAGCAAGATTAAAAATTAGACTTGGGCAGGGCATGTAATGCGAAGGCAAGATAAGCGATGGTCCTTAAGGTCAACGGACTGGATATCAAGAGAATACAAGCGTAGCACGGGGTGGCAGAGAGTTAGGTGTGCGGATTATATTAAGAAGTTTGCAGGCATAGGGTGGGCGCAGCAGATAAAGAACAGGGTTAATTATAGAAATATGGAAGAGGCCTTTCTCCGGCAATGGGCATAGTCAGGCTGATGATGATGAACGAGAATCATGAAAGCTAACGCGAGATGTCTACGTCATGGATACTACCTTAAAATAACTTATGTTTACGCGTTCGTTCTGCGGTTTTTATCTACCGCAAATTTATACGGGCATATGCTAATGACGTGAAGTTTAACGCGACATCAACGCCAACAAAAGCTAGCTCGTAGTTTGTGCAGTTACTGAGCTGTTTCTTTCGATTTCAGTCTCCGAAGAAAGCAAACTTTCTTGTCAGAGAAAAATCGCACGGCACAGTTAACTCTTGAAAAATCAGGCTGTTAACAGACCGATATCCTCGCTATGTAACCAGCTTTCTACAACGCCTTTGACGGCCAGTTAAGCTCGCTCCCCGCAGCAGCTTTGACGGGACACTGAGGACAGCTTCATCCAATTACTGCTGTCAATAAAAATTCATCCTCCGGTTCTTTCTTACCTTTTTGAGAGAGAGAGAGAGAGAGAGAGAGGGGGGGTTTATTGATAGGAAAGGCAGAGAGGTTGGCCTGAAAAATAAATATCTGGCCTGCTACTCTGCTCTGGGGGACGGGAAGAGGAGATAAAAGAAGGTCACGATGGGGGACGATGATGATGGGAAGAGGCAGATGAAAAACTATTTAAAAAAAAACAAGGCACACTTTCTGACATCACAAACGCGAGACAAGGTCCGTGTCGCTCAAAAAGCGTGAGAGCGCTCGCGTTGCCTTCACAGTTCTAAAACTATCTGGCCAAGCGCCGAGGATCAAATCCTCAGAGAGGAGCGATGTGTCCATAGGCTTCAGAGCAGATGCGAGTATGAGTCTTTCACGTGCATACGCTGGACACGCCACTAAAACATGTTCTGTAGTCTCTAGCACGCCACATGTGGTACATTCCTGGGAGTCCGCTTGTCCTATTAAGTGCAAGTATTTGCGCGTGAATGCCACGTTTAAACGTAGTCTACGGATAACGCATGCAATAGGGCGAGGTATTCCGCGAGGAACTGAAAAGGTTATCGTCGGATCTAGCCGTTTAAGGCGGATGTGGCGGGTGTCTGGCAGGGCCCAGTACCTAGCCGTCGCCCTCCTATCAATTCCAAAAGGAGACAAGTTGTGTCCACTATAGAGAACGATACAGCTGTACGCAGGCCACTGCTGAAGGCGCTCCTTGCTTCAGCGTCGGCGGTCTCATTTCCATTGAGTCCGCAGTGTCCGGGGATCCACTGAAACACTATACGGTGGCCGTTTCCCTGAGCAAATGATACGAGACTAATGATATCAAGAGCCAGAGCTTGGTAGGCTGTGTAGCGTAGGAAGCATCCTAAAATGTGTAGCGCAGGTTTACAGTCGGTGAAAATGCACCACTCCTGAGGCGGTTCTCCGCAGATGTGGCGAATCGATTCCCGAAGGCCCACAAGCTCTGCAGCGGTTGAAGTAGATTTGTGTCCCAAAATTAATCTGCAGGCCGTCTGTTGTGCAGGGATTGCGAAAGCTGCTGTTGATGCATTTGGAAACGCAGATCCATCCGTGTAGACGTGCACACATTTGTGGTATTCTGACCAGATATAGGCAAGTGCGAGTTGCTTCAGTCCGCTAACCGGCATCGCAGACTTCTTGATTATGCCAGGGACATGCAGGCAGACTGAAGGCTGAGCCATTACCCATGGGGGCTGCAAGTAATGATGCGGCAGGGCATAGTCTGATGGCAATTCGGAGCGATGGAAGCGCAGTGCGCGTGCAAAACTGCTGTCCGGTCGCTCTTACCTTGTCGAAGTTTGTCCGGCAACAAAGGATGCATTTACCGCCAAGAGAATTGAAGTTCTAAATGTTCCCACCACTCCATTCAAACTAGTGACATCCTTACCGAAAATAACAGGTTGCCACTGTTTTAAAGTCAATGACTGTGTAGCGTAGCCTCTGAGAACCGCGAAAAAATCGTTCTCGGGGCGCGCACTTGCAAAATCAGTCGATGGTGGTGACACCTTTATTTCTTTTTAGAGCGAAAGCTCTACTTCACGGCCAAAGCTGCAAAAGCCTGACCTTGACCTTGAATAAATAAATACCTCGGCGGCGCGAACAGGTGAGCTTCGCGGCCACTGCACGACAGCCCTATGATATCACCGCAGCCGATCACGCCTCGTGTTAGACTGCAACACACTCTCGCGCTGTGCATTGCACATCGTCGTCTTCATCAACTTCTATCTGCGGTGCGAACTGATCAGGTTAGCTTAACCTCGATCAGAGCTTAACCCGAACTTAATATCGCCGCCAGACGCGGCTATGACCCAGCAAAACAAAACCATGAGCCAATAAGTCTAAACACATGCTTTCGCACATCTGCTCGGCTTAACTACTTAACACCCTGCCATTATTTTTTACCTGTCTGACCTTGTAAAAGCTTCATTTTCGGTGAGAGTGATCTCTGCGATTAGAGCAAGGTACCCTGTCGATGCGGACCAAGTTATATTTGTATTTAGTGACAGTTGGAGGGCTTCTAAGCTATAGGTGAATGTGACACTTTAAAAACAAATTAGAACCTTGACTCTAGAGGAAATGTCACATATATGCGCACTTCGTCAATGCTCCACAGCGTCGCAAAAGAACTCTCCCTCGACTATTTGAGCAACTGGGACCGAACTAGCGACCACACGAGTGCAAGGCTGGCCTCTCAAGCATTGCGTCGTGCTCACTCTTCTTAATGATTATTCATCATCGCAAGAAGTATAGTGCGATAAAAGCGAACGTTTCAACAATGCTGCGACCACCACCACGCCAAGCTAGTAAAGGGAAAACGTTTCATTATTAAACTCTTTCCCAGGATGACATTGTCTTCAGTGAGTCGAATTGATGATGATGATGATGATGATGATGATGATGATGGTGGTGGTGGTGGTGGTGGTGGAGGCTTTTTTGGGTGCGAAGGCAACTGTGGTTAAAAAGCCCCGAAAGAGCTATGGTCAATGAGTCGAACTAAAGGTTTAATACCGAACTTTTGTCTGAAAAATAAAATGTTCTACTTACGCTCATATGTGTAATATGCGCTATACTCTGGGACAAGTTTTCTTGGCAGTGCTGCAAAGGCTAGGCACGGGAGGGAAGGAGATAGGCTTTTGTGTTCGTGTCCTGGGGAATGCGCTGTTCATTGTTCGGGCTAAGGAAGTTGAGGGGTGAAAGGGTCCAAGTTATGGAGCCCAACAATGAACAACATGGCAAGGGGGCAAAATCCTGTCTCCTACCCTTTCCTGACTAGGCTCCACTGCATTGCCAAGAAAAGTTTCCAAGTATAGTAATATTTTTCCCTTTATCGAGAGGAACGGACACATACGCATTCGCAGGGTAAGGGCAACGGAGTAGATCAATTACCTTTATCCGCACGACCTTCCGGCGTGTACAAAAGACCTCCTGTTTAGTACTAATGTGGACTTCTGTGATTGGCCGTGGCGTTCTTGCATTTGGCAGGCAGCCACGCGACAACTGGTGGGCGTCGCGAACTAAAATGTTCGCGGTGAGGCCTCAAGGAACCCGTCTGCGTTATTTTGCACGTTCCCACTTTCTATGAAACTTCGCTGCGAAAGACAGGTAGAGTTTCATTAATAGAGAGGAGCTAGATTGCGATAATTTCGCTGCGCTTATATATGAAGTTGTGCCCGGGAATGAAGAACAAGCCTGTTAAATCTTTTTTGCAGAATTTCCACTTCACATTCGCGCTAATGCCACTTTCGCCGAGACATATGCTGACCCGAATATCCTTTATTTCTTTCCTCCAACCCTCTCCATCACATACTCAGAGCCGCTAAGATGTATGCTGTCGTGGCAAGGGCTGCTGCCGCTCAGCCGTCTGTCGTTCGGCGTCTATCTGCTGCACTCGCCGATCCAGATGTTGTCCTTCCACATCGCCAGGGAGCGCACCTTTTTCTCGCACTACACGCTGGTAAGTGGCGCCCCCTCAGTTTCTTGCTGAAGATTACGATCGGCCTGTCCGTAAGTTCACCGCACATTGCTTATATGAACGGCTGACAATGCATGCCTCGCAGCTAGCACCCAATGTGCACACATTTGGTGCTAAGCTTCAGTACCACACACACCCTAGAGAGGAAGTAACAGTAGTGTTGCAATGAGAATGAAAAAACAGTCGAAAACAAACAGGTTTGACTTAAATCTCGGAGAACTTAGGCACAGTACTTCTGAAACAGGCTGGTATTCGAATCTGCTACATAGACGGCACATCATTCGTTCCACTCTAGAGTTTAACGCGATTTTAATGCTACCAGTTGATCGTTCAGCGTTTTCAAACGCAGTGCCCTAGCGTTGCAAGAAGCATTATATGTGGGTTCCTGTTATTTAAGTCTTCCTCGCTTGAAAGACAATGTCAGTTCTTCGCTTGCTGCTACGCTGATCGAGACTGTCGAGCCACGTGGACGATATCCCACGCACCTCCAAATCACAGTAGACTACATAAGAGTGTACTGCAGCCATCCAGTCATGCAAACGCACAGTTTTTTCTTAAGATTTTTACCGCAACTTGTAGTATTCATCAGTTTCCTCCTTGGATTCCGAATTCTTTCTATGAAGTAGGGCAGACAGATGCGCGAGCGTGTTACGTCAATGTCCTTACTCATGATTCAAGCATAACGCAGTAATCCAAGTTTGAAATCAATTAGTTTCTGCACGTTTACATCGTCACTAGATGTTCATGAAGCACATGTTTACAAACACGCCACATTCGCAGTGAAGTAACCGTGGAGAGAAGGCTGGCCTGATGGCGCATCCACAAGAAATATAAAAGCAAAAAAAAAAACTCTCGGAATCCTCGATGCATCGTTTCAACACGTTAGCATTTTCAGTTGCTGCTGATTCTGGTGTTGCTCCGCCTTAATGCCATGACGCGAAAGCGTTTAATGGGTTAATACCTATATACGTGAATCATTATATTGCATTAACATATCACTGGCAGTCCTCGTACCACTTCTGGCGCGGTGGTACAGTGGTTAAGCGATGCGCCACAGCCACAGCAGGTGGCTCTTTCAAACACAGCCACCGATGAGACTTGTGAGACTTAGGTTGCCTTGCGAGCAGTCATTAATCTAACTGCCACCTGCCACGGTGGCCAGTTTGCTTTCAATCCGGTGAGCAGGTTGCCACCTGCTTTCGTTGGCAGGTTGTGAAGACGTCACCGCATCACACGTGACTGCGGTCGCCGTTTCCGCTCACACAGATTACAGTTAAAAAATAATAACAAGACAAACGGGATCCCGAACTTACCTTTATCTATGCGGTTTAAAGTATAGTTTGACTTTCGACTATCCACTTTTAAGCGCCTTCCTTCCTTATGATTTGCATTTATAAAAAAACACGCTCATTGCTGTTTGGCGTTCGCGCTATGTGTGTATCACGTGCGTTTTGAGGGCTGGTGGGTCTCAGTAAGCCTACATCTAAGGCATATGCCTGCCTCGACGATGTATGTTGCAACTCAGGACTTCTTATCTGAAGTACGAATGGCGCCACAAAGTCAGGGACGGCTGGATAATTGTATTAATAAATGAAGTGACTTGCACAGCAGCGCTTAAGATAAATCAATGCTCCGATCTTGGCGGTTCTTCTGCAGAGATTGTTAAGATGGTGGGTCATTACACTATGAAGATAAAGCTGCGTGAAAAAAAAAATGTCACAGTTGGAAGAGGACAGGGGTCACAGTAGTGTTGACAGCCGCCCTGATTCGTCTTTAACAAGTTTCCTTTTCTTTATTCTGTCGTAAAAACTCGTTTCCTTCTTTTAAACGTCTCGTTTCTCTCTGTGCAAAGAACATATTTCTGAAACCTGGCAATCTATGGCATTAAAGGAAGCATTATTCTTTAGGATGTAATTTAAGTTGCCCTTGTTCATTCTTCTGACCGCTCACGTTTAGAATACGTTTAGATCTTGTAGCAAAGTACACTCACTTGTGGCCATTTTTCTTTTCCAGGTGTCAGCGAGCTTTGCAGTGCTCATCTGGAGCTACGTCCTGAGCTACGTAATGTTCATCGTGTGCGAAGGTCCAACGACGAACTTGGAAACATTGCTGTTTACGGGTCCCAGGCGCAGGCAAAACGAGGGCAAGAGTGCCGAAGCTCCGGCCAGTCAGGCTGATCAAAAAAAGTTGCAGCTCTCCTTCGATAATGCAATGGCCTTCTGTGAAACTGAAGACTGCTGTGTCGCCGGAAAAGTGTGTAGGCTATGACTGCTAACTATTCGTATTTGCGTGAAAACGTGCTTTATTATAAATTAATTAACATAACAGGCACTGAATGAACGCTTCTGCGCTATTTTTCACAACACTGCCCGAGCGAAAGTTACCGCCGGCTCAAAGCCATGTGCGAGACCGCAACGACTGAACGGCGGTTATCGATGTTTGCAAGTGCCTATAGTTACTATATTAGTGACGTAAGAAAAATGCGCCACAGTATAGCCGAAGGCAATATGGGCAGAGCATTGTGTTCAACCAGCAGTTTTAAAGCAGTTGTTTCAGGACCAGGTGTAATATTTTGTGGTTTTCTAGTATTCTGGCCCGAAAACGCTGTCCAGCGAATAATAAAACAGTTCCTTTGAGAACTCTTATCTGAACTCCGAGTGCGAGTTAGTTATTTCGATGTAGAAGAATCTAACCGCCCTCGGCGCTACATCACTAAATATTGCAGCTCTCTAGACGCATCAAATAGGCGCTCGACGGCTGAGGAGCGCACGTCTTTCGCGGGTGTTTCATATGTCTGGAGATCCGGCATTGTTAGCACTTGGTAGTGCGCATGGCAGTTACATTTTTACGCATGTAATGAATAATATTTGATGCACCAATGGCCTGGTACAATTTGCTAAACGCCTAAGTGCAATGGTTTAAACGTGAATCAGCAAATTTCAGTGAACTGGCCTAAAATTAACCCATCTGTTTTTTTTTTTACGCTCTAGGCCACTGCTCCAGTTTCGCTGAGGAAAGATCACGTTGCCTGAAAAGGTTATTTTTGAACATTACTTGATGCCTTGCGCGCTGCAGTCGCTTTAAACAGAATTCTTGCAGGTGACCATTTCTTATTGTAAATCGATATGCGGGAAATGCACATGCACCCGAAGAGTCTGGCGTTCCGGGATAATTAATATATTGACACAATAGCTAGCAAAAAGATGTACATGAACGGATGGCTTTGGACTTCATGACCGACTGGACGTTTTTTTTTTTAATCAACTACGCAGTATCCTGGAGAATACATGCAATGAATATTCGATTACAAAGATGCCATGGACTAATCATGTGACAGATTTTTTCACCGAATTGCCTGTAAGAACCCACTGTGATGGGCTGGTGTTCTCACTGTTCTGCTTTGGGCTGCAGCGAGTGGCTGGCGCCAGTACGCTGGCTCCTTAGTAACTGATGTTATTCATGATCCTATTTGTAAATTAAGCCTCTGCTTAGGTGTCCGCAAACGACAGTTAGAACAATCTCGCGTGATTTTTAAGCAAAGCTTCCTGAGTGGTCGTGGGTTAATTACAGGCATCATTAATTCGGGAAAAAAGAAATATAGTAGATTTTGTTCCTCCATGCCAAGAACTAAAATATATGCCCTAAAAGGTGCACTAAAGTAGATTCTGAGCTCGTCTTTTTACCGCAAGAACTCGATCTATGAGCTCCACGCATTCTTAGAAACCTAAAAAAAAGGTGGGAGCCAGGACGTTTAATTTGATTTAATAGAGAAATTGGCCACATAGGCCAATAAGTGGAAGTTTCTAAGAATGCTCGGAGCGTGTAGATCGAGTTCCTCTGGTAAAAAGACCAGCTTAGAATCCTCTGTAGCGCACCTTTAATATTGCCCTGAGAATTAAGCCTCTGCTTAGGTGTCCGCAAACGACAGTTAGAACAATCTCGCGTGATTTTTAAGCAAAGCTTCCTGAGCGGTCGTGGGTTAATTACAGGCATCATTAATTCGGGAAAAAAGAAATATAGTAGATTTTGTGCCTCCATGCCAAGAACTAAAATATATGCCCTAAAAGGTGCACTAAAGTAGATTCTGAGCTCGTCTTTTTACCGCAAGAACTCGATCTATGAGCTCCACGCATTCTTAGAAACCTAAAAAAAAGCTGGGAGCCAGGACGTTTTATTTGATTTAATAGAAAAATTGGCCACATAGGCCAATAAGTGGAAGTTTCTAAGAATGCTCGGAGCGTGTAGATCGAGTTCCTGTGGTAAAAAGACCAGCTTAGAATCCTCTGTAGCGCACCTTGAATGTTGCCCTGAGAAAAGACGCGTGAATGCCTTTGTTTCGTGAACATGAACAAGGGTACTTATATTCAACAAGCTAGGCGGGAGATTAAACACATTCAGTTTTGGGCGACACGACTGTGATAGCCATAGAGGAAAAAAAACTGAGATTGCAATGCATTTTGATTAGTTGGTTGTCATTGATTCCCAAACGAAGCTGCCCGTGTGATGTAGATTGCGCAGCAAGAGTACAGTGACTCCTCCATCCTTTGCGTGCAAATCAAATTTTATTTGCAATACTCTTGTGAGTAGTGTACATTGCCTCAAAATAAATAATGGGTGCTAAGCTCACAAATGCGAAAACATTGAAAGCGTTTCCTGACATAAAGTAGCATGCTATCGCAGACGATCTCTCAGCGTGATGAGTGAAAAAAAAAAAAATTCACCGCATCATCTGAAAAATGTGTCGGTGACTTTGGCATGATTAGGAAACGAAAGGATTGCAGTCGCGGAAGTTCAACTCAGCTCCAGTGATGCGTCAAACGCAGGTGCAGACGATGTTGAATGGCCCGTTGCAATATCCGCCTTTGTGGCCATAATTACTCCGACATTCTTGAGAGCATTTAAGCAGTGACTTAGGACATCCAAGACCTGAAAGAACACACAAGACTCACTTAAAAACAGTCGACAGCGCAAAAAGCAATGGCTTGGCTGCAGTGCTCGCTATTTGAATCCTGTAGTGGATGCAAAAGTAATTTTTTGCTTCCGCAGAACCAGCGAAAATTCCGGGCTCCAAAATTCACTATATGCTAAAAATCCTGTCGCCACCTTTTGCGTTCGATGATCTTTGTGACAAAAAACTACAACTTACGAACTAAATCACGAATTCAAACTACATTTTGAAAGTTATCAGTCCTAAACACGAGCGTTGCGTGACGAAAAAGCAACCATGAATATTGCACCATAGAGCTATACAAGCATACCAAGCTAGTCACCATTTTTTAAGGACGCTGAAACTCAAAACGGTGCCACATGACTTCGCACACATGACCCTAAACGAGCATTTCCTAAAACAAAGTTGCTGAATTGCTGTTCAAAGTTATCGGCCTTGACCTGGCTTACTACATTAAGCGGACAATGTAACCGTCACAGACCAGAAGCCAGGGTAAAAACACCTTCTAACGGCCGCATGTATTGGTTCACGCTTCAATGAAGTCAACAACAGGATGCTTGTTCAAGGAGAGCGGGCGTGTTCGTAATAGAAAGGTTCGGCACAGGATGCAGAGCTGGCTAGCTTTTCGCATTTTTTTTTTTTGTTATAAGGAGGGGCCGGCGACCTAAAACACTTGGGTGTCGCTACCATTTAGTAGTTCAATTGCTTTCTATACCATCGTAAAACAGGCAGAAATGGTTCCTGTCTAGCAGCAAATTTAGCTGTAGTATTTTTTGGTCTTTTTCTGTTTGTTTTTTCACGGTGATGTGTTGCATATAGACAAGTAGGAAGAAAACGCAAACCACTAGACGAATTGTAAATGTTCCCAGCAGTGTAAAAACCGCCCAAAGTAAAAAGAAAACACGCAACTAAAACAGAGGTCTTTATTATTCATTTTACTCGAAATAATGATGAAAATTTGAATACATTTTTCTCCACCATTTTCTCAGTTTTGAACGTTTGCGCTCCATACAGTGCAACACAGCTATAACTTGACGGTGCATGCCGATGTAACGATATTAAGAAGAAATGGCCATTCCCCTTCAAATCTCGCATAGAAGTCCACGTATTTGATACCTCGCTTTTACGAAGTAAAGTTCTCCTACAACGTGATATAACGAGCCTCCAATAGCCCGAATGGCCATTCTGCGCATGCATAATGATGTCCAACACCTCCGTAGCGATTTGATGTGGAAAACCGCAGTTCCGCCGCTCTCCTAAGCTGCTCGCAGCACACGGCCCACATCGAGCACACACTACTTCTCTGGTTCTACGTGTAGTTTAGTTTCCGTTTTATTTATTTTTTTTGCTGCATGGTTTAATGATTAGAACCTTTTGAGGATGCGCTTGGGGTGCTTGATCGCGTGGAGGTCTCGCAGGTCCCACAGCACTAAACGGCCGAATGCGTACAAGTTTCATTAACCGGAAGGTGGCCATCATCAAAGACATGATATTGGGGCACGCATCCTCCACTAGACATTATTTTATGTGAAGGAGTGTCGTGGCCCGCGGGCTCGTGGGCTGTGTGCCTAAGCCAACCTTAATGCGTACTCGAGACGAAATCGCTGCTGCGTGCCTTCTTTTACAGCAGCACGTATCGGAGCTGAATGAAGGAAGGAAGACCTCAGACGTTGCTGGCACATACCCACTACGGAGGAGTGGCCAAGACACAGGCGGTTAATTACTGGATACAGGAAAGTTTTGACGGGAAAAGGAGTGGCAATAGTATGTAGTCTGATAGATTGGAAGAGGGAAGGAAAGGGGTCCTGTTAACTTGGTGATCGAGGACGGGAGAATGGCTTAATGTGCATAATAGTATACAATGGGAGTCTCTGCGTTTCTTGAAGAAAATTTTGCACAGCAAAGCGCACACTCCTGTCTCTTCGTCCAAGCAAAGAAGCGCGAATGGAAAGAACAACCGCGGAGGACACAGGCAAGCCCAGTTGATGAAATGGAATTTGCAAAAGACGCTTCCTCTGAATGTTTTAGGACACGTTCCTGTACTGTGCCTTATCTTTGTCTTCTACGACATTATCCTTTCAAAGCAAAGCACGTGTCTATACTCCGTTTCAAACATCATGTGAAACGCTTTCAGAGATAGCGCTCTTGTTTGCGTTGCTTGCATCCGCGACCAAAAAGTAGTGCGTTATTTATGGTGAGCGAAACATAGTAAAATGCTTTGCCTGTAGGCCTACCACATGACACATTTGTCATGATTTTGATTAAATGCACTGTTATTGCTGACAACACTCTCTCGCGTTCTTCTGCCATAGACCACTCGGTCACAGAACAAGCGCGGACTAACACGCTTCTCTTTATTTTCCCGTCCGGACTGCTTCTGTATAGCTTTCACAGCGTTGCACCTGATGTATGAAACAGAGTATTGCTCTGGAGCCCTTGCGGGCTACAGGAATCATAGGCACGCGTTGGCAAGCTGATATATTTGGTTGGTATGCGTGTATTTTGCCATGTGAGGGGGGCTCGGCGCGCATGTTCAAGGCTCCGGCAAAGGATATGGGCGATACACAAAATGTCGGCTACGTTTGTGCTGGTTTTACAGAGTGGCAGGTAAACTCGCTGGCATGTCACAGTTGGAACGGAAGTCGCGTACCGCTATAGCAAAGAAATGGCTATAACGACGAAAATGCGCAGCCGCTTTGACTTCCTCACAACGAGCTTAAATCTTATATTTGTCGTAGATAAATCAGTCGAAAACAGTAAAGAAAATTGCGTGCAGTATAACTTCCTTGCAAACCAATTCGTTGTCGACCTATACCCCTTTCGAAGCGGGCCGAGGTGGAACATAACACTTATGCAAACGAATATCCGTCAAAACCATTATTACCGGTACGACGGGCTTTCACACATGCGCAACTCAGAAGAACTCACCGATGTCGAAGTGGGTGACCTCATACGCTTCCACCAAATCCAATACAGCGGCACCGGCAAGTACCAAAGCCACGAACACTAGCAACGTTGTTTTCATTCTGAAATTTGAAATGCAGATAAAGAAAAATGCATGCTTATCAGGTTTTCATTCAGTCTTTTTATTTCCTCGTAATTTTGTGCCCTAAGTAAAGCGACAGTCCGCGCCATCAATTATGCTGTACGAGGTAGCTCCTGATTATGTTCCACCGGCTCGATTTTTGTAATGTACAAGAAAATTTCCTTATCTCAGCTTCGTTACATTTCGCCTACATCGAAATGCCTACGGCATCGTATTCAGCATTTGAATGCCACAGCAACTGCACCTTACAGCTATGAGCTTTTTCTTCCATGTCAAGTCAGCATAGCAATAGACAATAACGCTCTACGATAAAAAAAAAAGGAGACTTGCGCAACAAGACTGGCTCATGGTGAAGTGGCACAAAATAATTAAGACTGAGGTAACGACTTGAAGGCCTTAATCCTCGGTAACCACTTATGTAGAGGTTAACGTAACTTGAGCGCTTGAAAGATGTTGCTATTTGATTCTCGAAACCACAACCTAAAAGGCCTAGCATTCTCCCACCACATTTAGCAGAAAATCGAGATCGCTAAACCCAGTGAAGGCCCAGCAACGTTATTATACCTAATCACATATGCCATCCGGGTTTTCGCTGACAAAAACCTGTTCTTTTTTGTCGCTAGTTTGAACATGCTGAAAATACTTTGCTAGCAGCCAAATGAGATTGTTATTCACTCCAGGTTCTTCAAGATTGTTATCAACATAGAATAAGCCAACGTGAGCGCTTGTGAATGTTTTGTTAATACGAACTATCAACGCCGTTCAATGAAGTTTCACTGCAGCCAAGACATGTGCCAAAAAAATCGATACCATGCTATATTATGCGCCGAATTATTGCTATTCAGTCTGCTATATTCAGAGGCGTGGCGAGTGACACCCATTCTTGCTAAAACCCCACTTAACACCCCCCCCCCCCCGGTCCGTGCCATCTACACTCCAAAAACAAACCCCTTTTTGTTGCACTGGCTCTTTATCATTGTCATCATGCCGGTATCATTCACTGCACATTTAAGTCTGCCCACATTTACCACAATGCAACAAGCAATTTTTGTCAAGCCATCAAAGTCATCAAAGCAAAACTTTTGTCTAGCTCCTTGCTGTGTTGTCTTTGTCTATTATTAGCTGCAATGTAAAACTGCTCGTGACAGTTTGGTCTCTCCCAGCAGTATTTATATCTTATTAGCGGCGATAACAATAACAGACATGATAATTAAAATAAGGACGCACTTTTTACACCTGCCCCTTCTCGGATACTAACGGTACTACTTTTTTACGCCATCTAATCAAAAGTTGCGAATTCCAAAAATTAGAAGCCTATTTTTGAAATCATGCTTGAAGGAACAAAACCGCTGCCGGTAACCCTAACAAAGTGCATTTATATTTCTTAGTTTTCTCACAGACGCAAGAACAGTTTTTTCCTCTACTTGGCATCTGCTGAACAACAGAATAAGCGGAATATGGAAAAATTTCAAAAGCCTATCTTTTGAGATAGCAACAGCGAGTTCACCATGCTATGGTTCAAACAGTTTTAGTTGGAATGTCTGCTAATTTTCTTTAGAAATTTATGGCAAAGCATTAACATGGTTTCATGACCGTAGAATGATAGCGCCTGTGCTCCTTATGACGACGTTTTATAAATGTCAATTTAGTACCAGGCGACAAAGTACAAATCCGTAATAATCTCCTAGAACGTCAAATTCATGCGTACAACACGGTACAATTGCCCTACAAAGATGGCATAAAACAACGCCGCAATCAGCAAGCAGGTACTGGACTTTATATACGTTCTGTACAGACAATAAAAGAAAGACTAATCTCTGAGCCTGGGCGAATTTATACCAAAAAGATCAAGTATTCGCATTCTTTCGTCACATTG
The DNA here is from genome assembly GCF_052857255.1 of Amblyomma americanum. NCBI lineage: Eukaryota > Metazoa > Arthropoda > Arachnida > Ixodida > Ixodidae > Amblyomma > Amblyomma americanum. Next base: position 58,755,739 of record NC_135503.1, on the reverse strand, counting down.
CGAACGATGTTGTTCCTGTCGGGTATTGAGACGCTCCATTAGCAGTACTCTCAAAATATGTCGACATGATTCGCAGCACAGTTGCCAGAGAAAATTGCTGAATGTCTAGCAACGATGGTTCCGTCACGCAATCTTCATCTTTCTAGCAACGATGGTTCCGTCACGCAATCTTCATCTTCACTGGCCTCAGCAGTCTGTGATGAACTGCGTCATTGCAGTCATGCGGCGACTGAAGGAGCCGTCGTCCCCCGTTCTAATTTTGTCTTATATGTGCTACCGCATCCGGCCTTCCTCTCCAAATTGGCTGGTAAGAGCTGCGAAAACGTGTATTCACCGAACCGTGGCAGTAAGTACACATAAACATGTTTTCGTACTGCTCAGCGAGTCACTATCCACAGAAACAGGAAGGACGCATTAATATCACATTTCCCAGGAAACATTCGTAATAAACAACAAGTGCATGTCTTCCCCGCCTGGTGGCGCTTTATGGTTCTTCATTTGTTAGGTTAGGGCGCTCGACTACTGATCCGGAGTTCCCGGGTTCGAACCCGACCTCGGCGGCTGCGTTTTTATGGGGGAAAAACGCTAAGGTGCACGTGTGCTGTGCGATGTCAGTGCACGTTCCCCAGGTGGTCGAAATTATTCCGCAGCCCGGCCTCCACTACGGCACATATTTCTTCCTTTCTTCTTTCACTCCCTCCTTTATCCCTTCCCTTAAGGCGCGGTTCACGTGTCCAACGATATATGAGACAGATACTGCGCCAGTTCCTTTCCCCTAAAACCAATTTTTAAAAATTTAAAAAATTTGTTAGGTTAGACGCATATTATAAGTGAAACGCATAAAACTTTCACAAACTGCTTTTGCCTCCCGCACGCAACGAATTCTTTAAGTGATATAAAAAAGAAAAAATACTCAAGTCAACTTGGCCGTGTCTGTTTGTATTGCGCTTTGTGTTGACGAATTTCGTTGCTTTTTCTTGAAATGGATGTAATAATACTAAGCCAGAAAGAGATGATGAAATCTAAGGTTCGACGAAATCTCGTCTGGTCGGGTGAATACATTGGCGAAAATAATGAAGCTTTGTAAATAATGAAGTCGAAACGTCCTTCCATCTTGACAACACCTTTTGGTCGGCGCTTTATTATTTTCGCCAGAAAGAGATGTTTGGGGCCTAAATATCATTTTACAGTATAATGCAACAAGCATCCTTGATAGCAGCACAGTCCACAGCTGACCTTGTTTACCTTGGCTAGCGCTGCTTTGACGGTTCCTTCATGATGCCGCTAACTTACGAGAACGAACATCACTTGTCGTCCGCTTTTTCCGCCTAAGGCGATAGGGAAGGTAACGAATGCTGAAAATTTCTTTTACATAGCTTTGCATAGGACAGCTTCATTATGCGCACGAGTGGCGTCTTTCACGGATGGACTCATACTGCAGATCGGCAAGGCCGGCTCCTCCAATCTGCACCGCTGGCATATTCTATCAGCTCTAAACTCTGACGATGTGTTGATGGCGGAAGCTCAACAACACATGCGGTCATCGCACTGTCCTAATTTTGTCGTGGGCGAGAGATTTGTAATAAGACAGTCATAAAGAGACACGCTCCAAAAATTAAGAACTAAGAGTCCAATACTGAGGCAGCTGAGCAAACGCTACAAGCGTATCAAGGACAAACTTTGGTGAAGCATGAAGTAAATTGTTGACAAGAAAAAAAAAACACTCCCATGCAAAGGAAGATCAAAGGTACAAGTTCCCTTGATTCTACATGTTTAAACGAGCACACTGACAAAGGGAGATGCTGCGAGCGAAATGTTTTGAATACACAGGCACGAATGATGCACGCATGCACAACAACAGCCAGCGTACTCACTCGACACCTTGAAGAGGCCGTGCCACTGCGGTTTTCACCCTTGTCTCTCGTGCTTCGTTTCCGGGCACCGAGCAGCGAGTAATCCCGGGACGGCCACCCGGCTGTCTTTAAAACTCGGCTACGGCGGTCGACCCGAGACGTCAACAGTTCGGGAAGTCCGGTTTGGCACAGCTGGTAACGGTGGGCGCAGGGCCAGACGCAGACACGTGCCGTTTGTGATCAATGGGTCGCTCCGCTTGCCCTCTTCGGGGTACGCACCGAAGGAGTGGGCGGTCGGGCCGATCCCTTTCCTTCATCTCTTTCTCAGAGAACCTCCTTTCCCTTCATTGCATCCCTGCCCCTTGAGCCGGCGCTTGCCCTATACTGTTCACAGGCCGTTCGGGGACTGCGGACTTCCCAGCCGGAGATGCACCTCACATGACTACTACCACAACAACCGAGACCAGAGAGAGGGCGGAGGGGAGGGGGGTGTTGTGATGCTAGACTTTGCCAAGTTTGGTCGCATACGCTCGTGCGCATGCAAGGTTCAACCAAAAATAGAGGCCGTGACGAAGATCGACGCTGGGCGTGCGAAAGTCTCGAGTCGTCGATGGGCAGGAAACCGCACCTGCATCGACGTACACCCGCTCGCGCTACCACATGTTGAGCTGCCACAGCCTATATCTAAAGAGGAACTGGAACTGGCTTGCCTTCCTGCTTACTTCCGTGCATTGTGTCGCTCCATTTGTTAACAGGGCAAGCAAGAAAAAATGAAAAAGTTTAGGGTGCGCATCTATTTCTTTGAATGGCGCAAAGGTAGCACGGACGCGCCTGTTTCCGTGCGCTCCATTTCTTTTTCCTTGCTTCGCTTCACCGATTCTTCACATTTGGTGTTGTCAACGCTGGCAAGTGGCTACAAGTGCCACCTGTATCTCAAAAATTAGACTTAAGCGCGTTTCGAATTCTAGTTCCGATTTTTTTTTTTGTCGACGAAACTGGAGGGCTTCCTGGGTGAAAGCTGCTTGCGCGACTTAACTGACACCATGAAGCCAGTATAAGCAGTTGCTCAGAAGCAGCACAAGAATATGAGCCAGCTATCGCCTTGCAGGAAAACAGTGATCGTTATAATTAAAATTCATGAGCAAAAGCAGAAAATCGAATTGAGTAATTAACGCATCGTGTGTCCCTTGTTCAGTGGTTTAGTTTAAGTTACTGCAGCACACGTAAGCTTACCTTACATTCGCAGGTATAAGTCCTGCTGCGGCTATTTAAAGGCTACGAGGCTCAACTTTTTTTGGGTGTTTGGGCGCACCAAAAAATCCAAGCATCATCTTTAATTTTTTTTTACCTTAAGGTAGGCAGTAACCATAACATATTCCTGTCACTGGCGCTTTATGGCGTCACCTCCTGTGTTCTACTTTTCTCCTCGTTCCTCGCGCAGTTTTCATTACTTCTTCAAGCGTGAACCAATTAGCCCAAGCAGGAGTTTTACTTGTGCTACCAACGCCCCAACTACAACTACTACCCGATGCATTGAGGCTTTAGTGACGGGAAGTTCTTCAGCAAACTTCATAATTTCAGAAACATTCTCATTTTAAATTGCCTACTTCGCCTCACCTACAGAAAGTCCTTGCCTGTGTAAAGAGGCTCTTAGGGCTCACAGTTGAAAGCTGGATGAGAGGTAGATATAGGACGAAAAACTGTATCGGTACTCCTTGTTATCCCATACTAAACATATATCTGCCATTGAGAAGCGAACACTGCTTTTACTAAACTGTTCAGGCTCTCGCATGAAAAAAAAAAGCCAGGGGTTCACAAAGAGGCTCGTTTAGATCTTCAGTATTATTAGTTCGGCATGGGCCAACGCCCCCGCTGTCTCGCTAGTCAACGATTAGCTGGGGCAGGAGCTACGGCCAATCAGGAAGGGACCTAACAATCAAAGACGGATGAATGTTTCGGCCTACTTGGATTCATTTTCCTGCAGGCTACAACAGCCGTCACACCACGTGTAACTCGATGAGTTTAAACCAGTCGTTTGTGACAAGGCTAGATGACTTCTTCAACTGCACATGTTAGTCGCGAGCCCGGAAATACACACACCGCTTCATATCACGCAACTGTTCTTTATCCTATTCACAATTTTTATGTCACTGCCCTTGTAGTGGTATGGGGACTCGCCGCCATCTATGAATGTTAGGTAGAGAATGACGGATTCTGCATATGTGGACATTAACCCACTAAAGATATCATGTCATACCCTTAAGGCGGAACTTAAGTGCCCCTAAAATTGATGAATGAACACCTGCTTTCCCACGTCTACTCGGTTCAACTACGTTAAGTCCCTACCAATATTTTAGCCTCTGTATTTGTCAGAGCCTCCTTTGGTACCAGAGCCCCTCATTTACTTTTCTAACTAAAAACCAACCCTGATCTAACGTGAGATAGCCGCGAACTAGAAATGGAGACGTGGAAAGAGTCCTGACAGATATTGTCCAAGGTGCAAAGGTCTTTTGCATCCAGCAGAAGTTCGCAGTTCCAGAGAGATCGCCAGGATCAGGGTTATATAAGGGTTATTTCTAGGGGTGTGCGAATATTCGAAATTTTCGAATATTAACCGAATACTATATTTTTAGTATTCGTATTCGATTCGAAAACCAAGTATTCGTGTTGTTTCGAATATTCGGATCGACGCGAATATTCGTATTTAGCCGAATATTTTACTGCGGGCACCGTCGTTCGTTTCGGTCCGCAAGTCCTATCGACATCGACATAGCAACATGGCGGCGCTCAAAGCCATGCGTAACGTCGGGCCATGCTGTAGCTGACTGTGCTGGTGAGCTTCTTTGTGGCTATACCTGCGACGGCGCGTCCGACTCTGATTCGTGCCATGGCGAACCAAGGCTGTGGAAATCGAAAAGGAAAGAGCGCTGTATGGAAATACTTTGTGAAGACATCACCGTCGACGGCGGAGTGCACCACGTGCAGCAAAGTGCTTCGAACGCCTTCAGGTACGACAACGCCGCTTGTCAACCATTTGAAGCTGCATGCGGCCCAGATGAAAGAGTATCGAAAGATGGCTGCAGGTGTGCCGGAGAAAGATCAGCCGACCATGGCCGACTTTGTGCGCCCGACAGAGCCGCTTTCAGAAAAGATGACGCAAGCACTAAATAGCAAGGTCGCTGCCATGGTGGCGCTTGATTTGCAGCCCTACAGCGTCGTTGAAGACCGCGGGTTTAAAGAGCTGTTGGCAGCTGCTGTTCCAAACTATCGCCTACCGTCGCGCTCTACACTTTCGCGGGTGCTTGTTCCGCGTATGTATGACGATACGCGGAAGAAGGTGAAAATGGAGCTTAGCAACGCTTTTGAAGGCGGAACTGCAGCTGTTGCCTTTACCAGCGATATGTGGACATCGCGAGTGAACGAAAGCTACGTAAGCTTCACTTGCCATCTCCTAGCTCCTAATTTTCAAATACAGCGGTTCACGCTTAACACGCGTCATATGGCTGACAGTCACAATGCTGAAAACATCGCAGCTATGCTGGACGAGATGTGCAGCGAGTGGGGGATACCCGACAACTGTGAAAAATACATCGTGACAGATAATGGGCGCAACATCCGTGCCGCTGTCAGGAGGCTCCCGTGGACTGAGCGATCGTGTTTCGCCCACACCCTGCAGCTAGCCATTAACGACGCAAGATCTCGTACGCCGCCCATTGATCGTCTGTGCAAGAAGGCCAGACACATTGTTGGTCACTATAAGCACAGCTCATTGGCACAAAAAAGGCTAGAAGAATACCAAAAAAAAACAGGCAAAGATCCTCTCCGTCTGGTGCAAGACGTAGAAACCAGATGGAACAGCCAGTACCTAATGCTATCTCGTCTATTGGAACTAAAGAAGGCAGTCACTGTTGACCTTGCCACTTCAGACAACAGCATTGATGGGCTCAGTTCACAGGAATGGAAAGAGGCTTCTGAATATGTAGAAACGCTCAAGCCAATCTTCGAAGCCACTGTTATCGCCAGTACAGATAAGTATCCATCACTTTCAGCTCAAATACCACTCATTTTTGGAATGCTGCATTATCTTGCAAACTTCTCTGGTACTACTGGATTTCATACAGCCCTGGCATGCTCGATCAGATCAAGGTTCCCCCTGTATGCAGAGGACAAGGAGGCATGCCTGCCCATGTTTTTGGACCCACGTTTCAAATCCACCGTATTCAGAGCCGACAAGGAAAAGATGATATGGCTAAAAGATTTAGTGCTACAAAATCTGTCCCGGTGTGCTCCTGACCCAGAAGCTAAGAAACAGAGGCCAGAACTCTGTGCACAGCAGTCTTCTAATGTCCGGAATGCATTTGACAATTTAGTGAAGAATGCTGTGGAAACTGAAGCAGTTTCTGCTGCAGGATGGGAGTTTGCTGCATACTCAGAGGAGGCATTGTTGAAACGAGACAGTGACCCATGCGACTGGTGGCGGAGCGTGGGTTCTTTCAGGTACCCTAGTCTGTCAAAGCTGTGCACGAAGTACCTCGCAATACCCGCCACTTCAGTGCCAAGTGAGAGGGCATTTTCTGTGGCTGGAGAAGTCGTTTCAACTAGAAGGGAAAGACTTCTGCCTGACCATGTGGAGCAGCTGGTTTTCCTTCACGACAACCTTTAATGTTCATCCCAGCAACGTGCTTTTGTGCTTATGGCAAGATAGCCTTAATCAGTGCTGTCTACTAGTCATTTTCTGTGATAATTCCACTCTTCTAAGAATATTGTTCTAGACTTTGGTGCTTTTTGTGCAGCCACACACACCTTTTGTGTTCATTTACTCATTGATAGTTGAACTGTGATGTTCTTGAATGCTCAAATAAATGTTTTGTAGTGGTTAAATGCGTCTGTCCTAGATTATTCGATATTCGATTCGATATTCGGAACTAATTATTCGTATTCCATTCGTATTCGAAAATTTTGATATTCGCACACCCCTAGTTATTTCCAATGATTCGATCCATTCTTGTCACTAACCACAGCGACTGGCAGAGCATGCTTATAACAAGTGCATGGTGCCCTTCAGCCAAGAAAAGTGAACAAGTAAAAGTATAATACACATGGAATAGTATCACAATATTTTAAGCGCTTTACTGGGCTGACAGGGAAATGCGGTGGTTCGGCAGACAACATGAGATATCAAACCAATAGCGTAATCAATACAGGCAGCTTCCCATGTTCACGGCGGACGTCCTGGTGTTGCAGTCACAGCGGTAACAGAAGCATTAGGAGCCACAGTACAAGAAAAACGAGCTGCAGCAGCACTGGTGACTTTTTCACACTGAGGAAAACAGTTATTCTCAATTAAACGCACTAAACAATGTGGTATAAACTGCGTAATGAGGATAGAGTTATACAAAATACATAGGCACTGCTTCTTACAGCAGGAAGCTTTGTCTGTAAGCTATCCCTCCTCTCCAGGTGAAGCATGTGCAGACTTGAAATTTGAAGCGTATCACAGATACGCTGTAGGTAAAGAGCGGTCAAGAAAGGTGACACCAAGATTGGTTGCCCAACATGCAAGTTCACAGGCCTGCATGAAAAACACTCTCTTTATATAAGAAGTATAGAGGAACACTCAAGAGAACTTCATGCATTTGTTCTTATTCTCGGTACATATCCAGCTTTCTTGGGAAAATTTTTCAGTAATTGAATTTTGTAAGAATTGTGATGGAAATATTGAAGGTAATGACCCATTCTTTTGATGCGTAGAAAAACTTTTCTTTTAAATATTTTCCACCGGTGGCATCGGGCAGTGAAGACTACCATAAAAAAAATCAATCGTTAACGTTTTTGATAATAGCAAAAAAATGCAACTCTGTCGAGTTGAGATCTGCGGCTGCAGTGATTGTTAGTTAAATCTCACAATATATGAAAAAAATGCGTTCTTAAACTTCTTCCTGTTTAAAAATGCTTTTGTCGAAAATTGCCGGGCATGATTGATTCTTCGGCTCTTTTTGGGAACGCTCACGTCTGTATGGCATCAAAAGACGCATTTAGCGCGGAGATAATTGAATTTAAGAATCTTCCCGCCAATCGATTTAAATTCGGAACGTCCTTATCGAAAAGCACTGGTTGTCACTGTTTCGAATGAAATATAGGTGCAGTGTAGCCTCTGGGATTCCCGTCGAAATATCGGTGATGGCGCACAGGTTTTACTTTCCAAATCAGCCTTTGATTGCGACACTTGTATTTTGTGTTTTGGTTTTTTCTAGCTTATAAAAGATCAGTTTGTGGCGAGAGTGGTGCCTTTGGGATTAGGGCGCCCTACCCTAGCGATATATGCCAACATCAGTTTATTCTCATAGTTCCTTAAATGTGAAAAATGCGAGATGCATCGTCTTTTTCAGATACCTTCCTTTCACTATGTGGCACAATTGTTGCTGTATAGATGTCCTTGAAGCAGAGGCCGGCCTCTTTAACATTAACTTTCTTTTCCATATTTCAACAAATTTCTTCGAATGCAGTGTAATAAACTTTATCATTTTGTTTCACTCATTACCTTAGTTGTCATCCACAAATTTAACCAAAATTGTTTTGTAGTTTTATGAAGAATAAACTGAAAATTTATCCTCTTATAAGTGAAGGCTGTGGTTGCTTCACTAGCTGCAAGCGGAGGTTACTGTAAGTAGAAGCTCTTCGCTTGTTAAAAACAGCGTGGCAATGGCGGAAAACTGCACATCTTCTTGAAGCTACTACAACGCGTTAAGGAGCACCTGGCAAAAAAAAGAGGGGGGGGGGGGGGGAAGGTTAAATAAAGTAAGGGCTCGATACCTGCGCCCACTGAGAAAATAACCGTTTTGGCTCAACTGTCCGAGCCGTAAGCTCTGCAGAAGGAAATAGTTGCATTGCGGTTTGGGTGCGCAATGCCATGTTCACCCATGGTAAGCGGAAAGGCCGTCGTGCAAAATGTAGACTGTGACCAGACAAGCATGCTAATCTTAGGTTAAAAGCTGATTATGAATTTTGTTTGCGAAAAACCAGCTTTGCGCGCTGACTTCCTTGTAAGCGTTTACACGTGGCCATACCCCACACAGTTGCACTTCCTGTCTGCAATCGCCATGAAGGACCGACGATTGCCAAGAATTAAATGAACGAAAGTGATCGCGGATTTAGTTTTGTGCCTCCCCTTGGTTTTCTGTTTTTGTTTGTTTGCTCTTGAGACATATAACGAGATGTCAGTGTCTGAAAATGATGTCTTCTAATGTTTTATAACAAAATAAGGAGAGCACAAAAAAAGAATTTATTCTGTTCTGGTTTGACGGAACGTGACACTGCAAAGCCCGTTCCCAATTACAGACAAGGCAGTAGTTAAAGTCAGCAATAACAAAGTGAACAATGTTCTATGCACAAGAGTCAAAGCCCGAAATCAACGCATAGTATGTGTATAGACAGGTATGCTTCCTACACAGCGAATAATAATAATAATAATTGGTTTTTGGTGGAAAGGAAATGGCGCAGTATTTGTCTCATATATCGTTGGACACCTGAACCGCGCCGAAAGGGAAGGGGTAAAGGAGGGAGTGAAAGAAGAGAGGAACAAATAGGTCCGTAGTGGAGGGCTCCGGAATAATTTCGACCACCTGGGGATCTTTAACGTGCACTGACATCGCACAGCACACGGGCGCCTTAGCGTTTTTCCTCCATAAAAACGCAGCCGCCGCGGTCGGGTTCGAACCCGGGAACTCCGGATCAGTAGTCGAGCGCCCTAACCACTGAGCCACCGCGGCGGGGCTTACACAGCGACTTCAAACAAGTAAGATCGTGTTGGATAATCCGCGGACACTAAGCAACAGCCGCTTTTTCGTAGTAATCTCTTGGCAATATTCAAACACTATATAGCAATGCCGTATAATGCAGCTCTTCATTCTTTTCCGTGTATTTATCGCGTATAAATTTAAGGAATTCAGGACCACTGGAAAAGAAATGTGGGCGGGTTAGCTTTCTTCCCATGCACTCGCGAGCAAACTATTAAGTGTTGCATACATTTCGTGATTACTACGCTCAAAAATCACCAATAAACTCCAAGCTATGTGTTGCGTACGCTCGTTATGCGTTTGTTTTATTGCTTTATATTTTTTTCACTTCTTGCTGCTTTAGTGCTCATCCTCCATCAGTGAAACGCCGTGCGGAAAAGCACCCAGCAATCCTTCTGTGGTATGTGCTAGCTTTATGTGCAGGACGAGAGGTTCCTGTCCCCACAACACGGACTGGACGTTCAGAGCTGGGCCCTATGGTAGTCAGGGTCCAGTGGGTCGGGGAAGCCTTCTCTCATGGTTGCAGCTCTTCATGCTTTGTGTCGATGTCAGCCCAGTTCCCCGACCTCCTAACCAAGCTATACGCCCCCGCGGTAACCACGTTGTATGCGGCCACGTTTCAGCCCTCTGGTGTGGCAGTTGTGACAGCTGGCACACCGCACGTGTGAAGGGCTCTTTTGTGACGCATCGTCGAATGGCTTGGACAATTGGCTTGGACAAGGAAATAGCTGCGAATAAATGTTTGCGCTGGTCGAGATGCTCCAAGGGCGTCTAATTTGTCCAAAAGTACGCAATGAATAATTTAATAAAACGCCTGCCAGGGATCAATGAATAATGGGCCACTAATATTACTGGAATCTATAGCATCTTTAATTTTTGCAACTTAACAAAATTATCGCCAATTTATTTAAAACACAAAAGTGGAAACCGATCGTATTAGAAAGTATAATGTTGAATTTTGTGTCATAACTTGTCAGACGCACGACAAACAGCTTTTTAACGGCTTTGTTAAAAAATGGAAAGAAAATCAATGGACTGGTCATTAACTCTTAGACGTGTGTCGCCTTTTTTTGAAGACAAGCATTAATTTACCTTATTTAAGTGCGCTGGGGAAAATCCACGTCTTGAAGATTTGGTTGAATATGTGAGAGAGCATGTCGCAAATGAGATATTAGCTTGATATGGGAAGAATGGAAATTGTCACGACCAGGGATCTTGTTTTCGATGTTCATAATGACTGTGCGCACCATACACGGGAAAACCGGGAAAAGAAAAATCTTTGAGGCAGGCGATGATACATGTGAATAGGTGAAGCAATATGTGGCTCACTATAGCAAATGAATCAATGAGCGCATTAGCAGTTTCGAGAGTGTCTTGATATGTATGTGTATACGACATTATTTCAGTGATTGAAGCCGTTGTAGGTGTCCTATTTCAGAATTAGTTAATCACTTGCCATTGATTTTTAGAGTTACTATCTGCTTTACTTATTTTCGATTCACAATATTTATTTTTAAGCATTTTGGTGAACCCTCCGAGTATATCGTTTCAGGTTTTGTATCGCGTTCGTAAACGAATATATTACATGTCTGTTTTTTTAACCGTTTTATACAGGTTATTTTTTGTAGACATTTTAAAAGGCTTCCAGTTAACCTGGTTATAACGACTTAAATGCTTTTCTTGAATCATATCACTATGGTGGACGATGTATCAAAGGCAAGTATAGTAGTGATTGATTCAAAAGCAGGTTCTGGGTTATTAATGACGAGAATTGGTTTCCAATCTGTTTCAGTAATTTTTTTTCAAGAAAGATTGCTGAATTCAATCTTTACTTGGTAATCTGTAAACTATCATTATTGAAGGCAGAATTCATCCGTCCAACCACAGGGTAATGATCGGTAAATTCTACTTCGACTACGCCAGCACCCGGCAAAGGAATAAAATTAGAAAGCACATGATCATTAAGTGAACCGTTCCCGTTGCTAGGTATCCTGTAGGGACATTCTAGCATTCGCTCACTTCAAAAAAAGAAACTATGGACTTTCAGGCCATGGCATTAGCACGAAATTCCATTTTTGCGCTCTACGGGACATGGCTAGATCTGTCAACCTTCAACAAATTTTTTCCTAGGTTATGTACACGGCTTTCTGTAGAGATCGTGCTCATCCGCGTGACGGTGTTGTCATGTTAGACATTTCTGACTCACTTTTGTGGCGTCGGCTCTGTGAGCTTGAATAGAATAGTCGTCAAGCCTTTCTTTCCACAAGAGACACCCATTGACCTGCGCCATGCCCGCCTGCGCACAGTGCGGAATTACTCTATGAACTCCGCCACTAAAAAAAAAAAAATCACTCCTCATTCGCGCTGTGTTAAATTGTGCCCACAGCGGCATCTCTAGGGGATAGCCGCCCATAAATAGCATTCGCTATTAAACGTTTTTGGGCGCACGTCATTACCAATCATTATCCTCATTATGTCCAATAAAGAGATAAAGATGGCCGTGCATATCACTTGGGTGGCCTCAAGATGAACACATAAATCGTGACCTATCTACTGGATAGTTATGAATGTATATGCTGCAACGTTTTAGAGAAACTCTGTGGGTAGCTTGCCTCCAAAAAGACTGAGCAAAAAAACGCCGCGAGAATTTTCGCTCTTCATTTGTGGTATGTAGGTAAAGGAAGAAGCAGTGGCCCTCGCTGTAAATCTCCAACTAAACTTTTTTCACCTAAACTATTAGTAACCAATGCTCGAAGAGATCAGAAAAGCGGTAGAGAAACGAGGAGAACGCGTAGCGATAGAGACCGATCTCCGCCGCAGGATCAGCAAGTGGACAATCCGCCTACGATAAGGCTATGCCTAATGATGGGCTTCCCGGGAACGTGCTCAAATATCCAAACTCTGGGCATCGTCTCAACCACCGTGACCCCCTTCTCTCCCAAACAAGGCTAATCCGCTCACGGCCAACGAAATTGGTGGGCCCAATCTGCGTGCGATCCGATCCGGTGCCACAAAACGCATATACCTCATCTTAACAGCCGTTTGCAGCGCTGCGAAAGGTTGAGCTGTCTCGTCCAATCAGGGCCAGGGAAGACAGCAAATAGTCCCTCAAATATCTGAGCACTTTTCTAACTGTTTTCAAAACGACTATTGCAGTAACTGGAAAGGTAGCTCGGGAGAGTGTTTTGAAAGTATAGCGACCGTTTCATTCACTGGTTAAATTAGCAGAGAAAGTCCGCACGAACACATCACTGCGGAGGCCTGCTGAGAAGTGGCACGCTGCCATTCTTAAAACATGGCGTGTGCCTATTCGGCCGAGTAAACAATGAGTCATCTGGGATCCCCCTCTCGTAACTCTGTGAACTCTGAAAAGGGCTCCTCGTAGATCTGCCCCCTTGAAAAAGAGGTTCTGCCAGAAAATTTAGTACACGAGGATACAAGCGGAAACACAATATGCGCGCGCAGGGGCATATAAGAATTTTTCAGCCACCATGTGGCCACGTTTCATCGATAAGATTATGCTGATGCGCTCCTGTTCTTCGTGTCGCAGTCTACGAAAAGTCTGCAAATTGGTTGCAGACACTGCCTTGCTGAGTCACTCAGGAGATGAACTGCAGTGCATGATTAATGAGTTAGACAGGCAGAACAGAACGGTGGGCCTAAAAATTAACATTCAGAAAACCAAAACAATGTTCAACTGCCTAGCAAGAAAACAGCAGTTCACAATTAGAGGCGAGGTGCTGGAAGTGGTAAATGAATACGTCTACTTGGGGCAGGTAGTGACAGCTGATCCGGATCATGAGAGGGAAATAACTAGAAGGATAAGAATGGGGTGGAACGCATATGGCAGGTTCTCTCAGATCATGAATGGCAGTTTACCAATTTCCCTCAAGAGAAAAGTGTACAACAGCTGTATCTTACCGGTACTCACCTACGGGGCAGAAACGTGGAGGCTAACGAAAAGGGTTCAGCTTATGTTAAGGACAACGCAGCGAGCCATGGAAAGAAAAATGACAGCTGTAACGTTAAGAGACCGGAAGCGGACAGAGTGGGTGAGGTAACAAACGCGGATTAATGAAATCCTATAGTCGAAATCAAGAGGAAGAAATGGGCTTGGGCAGGGCATGTAGTGCGAAGACAGGATAACCACTGGTCCTTAAGGGTAACGGAGTGGATTCCAAGAGAAGGCAAGCGTAGCAGGGGGCGGTAGGTTATAATAGGTGGGCGGATGAGATTAAGAAGTTCGCAGGCATAGGGTGGGCACAACTGGCAAAGGACAGGGTTAATTGGAGAGACATGGGAGAGGCCTTTGCCCTGCAGTGGGTGTAGTCAGGCTGATGATGATGATTATGGGGAAAACAACTTCGAGAGGCAAAAATGGCGCAAGCAACGGATATGTCCTGTGGTCTCTGATATCTGAGAGCTGATGCAGATACGGGCCTAAACAGGCATTATTCAGCGCTCGAGATAATCCATATACTGTTGCTGCTGTAAAAGTGCATGCACTCTGCAGAATACAAACCGACTAGCATAGGCTTAGAACCTTGCTCGGAAAACTAAGAAGTCGAATGAAAATGGCTGGCACGCATGTGAGCAGATTTTGGCTCAATGATATTTGCGTCAAAATTGATTAAGCCACGAGACTCGCGCGACGGCCGCGGAAACAGCAACTCGGCAGCAACGATAGCTCAAAGAGCACGATGTTTACAAAGCCGGAACGCTGTATCTGGAATATTTAATTCGTGAATACGAAATGGACAAAAAGGCGGAAAACGAATCTCATTGCGGACTGCCAATGGAACTTGGACATTGCGCGTTTGCAATTATCTCAACGTCCCGAATGTTTTCCGCCTTGCGGCGGAAAAGACCAAGCGTTATTAGCTCCTGTCATAAGCCTCAAATCTTCCGTTAGAATTGCGCATTTAGCCGCCAAAGCGCGCCTTCGTCTTTCAAAAACAACAGGTAGTAAGCCATGCAAGCCTGTGCCTCCGGCACCACTTGAGCGCCCTAGCGGAGCTCGTGCTGTACATATATACCTTTTAAAAGTTAGCGCCGCTGCCCACAGTATCGAGATGCCCGACGTGTGGCACTATATAGGAAGGTGGCGCCGCCTGGTGGATTTAAGCCGAACTCAAACCGCGTTCGGGCGCGAAATTTGAGGCTCTGGCTACGCGCTTAGCTACGGCGTGCAGCAGGGGCTCCGCAACTGTTTTTTTTTTTTTATTGAACCGTGGAGGTTTGGAGTTAAAGCAAGGTATGAACCGAGGAACAACAAAAAAGTCTTCATTTCGCAGAAGCACACCGGGCACCCGTTACAGAAAAAAGAAGGTCCATCTTAAGCTTGCGGCAAACAAACCGGCAGAGCTGAAGGCATAAGACGGTTTCAGTCGTGAGGGCGTGTTTTCTGTAGATTGATGTTCAGACTGATTATTTTGAGCCTCTATTGTAAAATGGCACTAAAAGAACATTTTAATTCCTTGAACTGCTGCTACCATTCTTTGTTTATATTTCTGATTCCTTGCCCTTTAAGCGCTTGGAAATAGCTTTTATCATTTAATAATAATAATAATACTACTACTACTACTACTAATAATAATAATAATAATAATAATAATTAGTTTTGGGGGAAAGGAAATGGCGCAGTATCTGTCTCATATATCGTTGGACACCTGAACCGCGCCGTAAGGGAAGGGTAAAGGAGGGAGTGAAAGAAGAAAGGAAGGGAGAGGTGCCGTAGTGGAGGGCTCCGGAATAATTTCGACCACCTGGGGATCTTTAACGTGCACATTTTTATCATTTACGATAAAGCACATTATTTGTGCCGAACTTTTAACCTGTATCTTCGGTCATTGCCTTACGCACCTCCTACCTTAGTGCTTGCTCTCTGCCGGCTCTTTCTGGCTTTTCGGATCATTTTATTTCTATTTTCATGAGTAGATATAGGTTGGACTGGTGAATGTAAATCCTGTCCTATCGGTAGGCTTTGGTCGCTCTTTGTCCGTCTTTAGTAACCGCATTTGATCATCCTAAGATCATGAACCAACTCTCTCGGCAATAAAATATTGCTGCGGCGTTCTTTGTCGGTAGTTTCTCAAACACCGCTATTCTTGCAACCTAATTGCGGTGAGAAATCGCGGAGTACTTACTAAGCTCTCGCCTTGTTTGTGTAGTTGAAGGAGTGTCATGATCAATCTTTAGAATCCATGATTTGACTGACTTAGCCTTATGTTCGCGGCACGCAGATAGATGCCAAACTTCTTCATTTCAATAATTTCCATTTTTCATTTCATTTATTTGGGCCCATTTACAAGCAAACGGTGGCGGCTAAGGTAAAAGCTGCTTGTGAGCAGCTTGACTGCCCCGCCCTTTGTAGACGAAAACCTGAGTTCTTCCTTTCACTCTTGTTGATAGCACGTTTGTTAGTAGCCCACATTAATGCCACAGCGTGCTACGTTCACCGTACCGGATAACAATCAGAGGTGACGACCACTCATCTGGAAACTAAGAACAAAAAAAAAGAGTAGATTTTTTTTTGTAATGTTTAAATGCCTGTCAGCAATGTTTTTTTTTTCCCAACAAAACCTTCATAGGCCAATGCCCCACCTCTCTCTTTCCATACTGCCAGCACTAGCTGTCACAAAAGGATACACCACCCCCCGAAATGCCTTCAGCGCTTGCTCCATTTATTTCGTGCATTCCTTTGTGCCTACCTCAGAGGAATGCATGAAAACAACATAATAGTTATTGGTGTGTAATGGTATGAAAGACATTTTGCGTGAAATCACATCTGAATCTTTTGTGGCATATTTCTGCATGGGGTTATGGCGAGAAAAGTCACTTTAGTGGCTGATCGCCAATGACACTAAGAAACGTTCTGTATGATTACAAAAGAGTCTCTTCTGAGTTGTGTTTATTGTTAAAATATGGGAGGGGGGGGGGGGGGGGGAATTCGACTATGCGTCCTGCTCGTCACCCCCCCCCCTTTCCCCCCTGCCACCGGATACGGTCCGCTGTAGTTTGGGCTATCAGGCTGGATGGATGGGTGTAAGGATGAAAGGTAGGAACATCTCCTTTGAAACGGCGTGATGGCAGTTGCCACCATGCCCAGCTTTTTTTCCCTTTATTTTTGTTTAACTGTGCTGTAAGTTGTTAAAGTTGTTAAAGTTGTTAAAGCAAATGTTAAAGTTCGCCATTTTTTTAAATTAGTCTTCCTACACTTCTAACCTTAAGTCATCTCCCTGCTGTTTTTTGCTCATTTCCACCGCAGATTTATTTACATGACCATTGTTAGCACTAAAATCTAGAGCCTCAGGAAGAGTGACTGTGCCTGCATCGACATCGGGATGGATACCATCGCATTTTAGTATGAGGTGTTCTATTGTTTGTACAGATTTACCAGACACCGCACATGTGTCATCTCCTTCGTTAAATTTCTTTTTGTAGCAGCGCGTTTTAAGACACCCTGACCTAGCTTCAACGAGTAGGGCACTGCCTCTTGAGTTATCGTAAAAGGCTTCCTTCCTGACCTGCCGTTTCCAGTATCGATATAGTTCTACACTATGCTTCTTTTTCATTGAATCTATCCAATTTTTACCTTCCGCGTTTTCAACCTGTCGTTTAACGCTATTTCTTTCTCCGTCCTTGTGTCTGGCATACTTACTGGTTAGCTTCCTAGTTCTTTTCTGCCAGTATGAGTCAACGCTTTCTGTATAGTTATTTAAATATCTTAGCTGCCGATCTGTTATCGTCCAATTTCCTCAGGCGTTCTACGCATAGTATTTTACTCTGACCTTCCCGTGCTTCGAACGATGACCAGCCCATATCCCCCTGTACTGCCTCGTTTGTGGTTTTCCCGTGGTCACCTAGTGCTAATATTCCAACTGCGCTGTGATTTACTTCTAACCTCGACTGAAATTCTGCCCTTAAGCACAGAACGGCATTCGCGGAAGTAAGTCCCGGCACCATTATTCCTTTCCAAATACCTCTGAGTACTTCATATTTGTTGTACCCTCATTATACCCTATGTTTCATTATCCCGGCATGTCTTCGCCCTTTTGCTATAAGGAACTGTTCGTACATTTCAGTGTACATCTGTCCTTCGCTTACCCATACCCCGAGATATTTGTATTCGGCCACTCGGGGTTTTTCAAGGCCTTGTATTGTAAGCTACTGATCAGTTGTATCGTTGAAAACCATCACACCTGACTTAGTTGCGCTAAAACTGAAGCCTAGACAGTCTCCTTCGTCTCCACAGCAATTAACCAGAGTTTGCAAATCTTCCTGGCTATCTGCTAACAGTATAATATCGTCCGCATACATTAAACCCGGTAGTTGTTGCTCAACAACCTTTCCGCCTAATGTGTATGACAGATAATAACCTAGATTGCTTCCTTGTAGCTTTCTTTCCATACTTATCATATAAAGCATGAACAGCAGCATGAACAGGCTTTGTTCCGGTGCGGCGCCAGCGGTGGGGATGGGTATGGCGGGGACCCATCCTCTGGGGATGCGCACCCCATGGAAGCGGCAGCGACTCCCACGCGACTGTGAGGGCCAGATGCGCTAGTGAGGTCCGATGCCTGAGAGAAGGCAGGCCTGGGTCAATACTCACGCTGGACCCACGAAATCAAGTACGGCAGGCATGTAAGAATTGCTAAAGCTTTTCAAATACATACTACCTCTCTCCAGATGCGGGGGCGTGCACGTCTGGCTACCGACGCGCCCGTTTCTGGTGCCGGAGAAACCAGGTCCGCGCGGGGGTTCACAGTAGCTGTGCTCTATATCGACGTCTCGGGGAAGCGGTCTTAGACCGGCCGCAAGGCGTTAACGGTCATTGCGGGACGCCGAGGAAGTGGGGCGTACTACGACCCGTGCGAAAACTGTTGATGTTGTGGAGTAGCGGCGGAGTAGGCCAGAGTCATCTCACCCTAAGCCATGATCTTGGTATGTGGCCCGGTCAGCCCTGCCTTGAAGACTCCTTCCTTAGTACAGTATGCGCAAAGCAAGCTAGGGGAAAAAGTAAGTGCATAGTTGGTCGGTTGAAAGCACAGGTGCGTTCCCCTGGAGGTGTTAGGTTATGGTGCCGAGGGCCGGGGGGCCGACAGGCTGATCACATAAGCCTCTACTGGCCGGATCACACCACAAATACTTCCGGTGTCTGAAAAACCGCGAAAAGCGCTGGACGGTTAGTAGCTGGCAGGTTGGAACCAACCCCTGAAAGTCGTGGAGGGGTCCCAGGGAGCTGACCCCGAGTTAGGTTCTTCTGTCTCCGGCGGTCGGAGCTCGTTGCGTTTGGTGGGTGGTCGAGCATCCCGTGAGCGGGGACGCCCTCCCTGCCCTGGTCAGGCAGGCCAGCAACGGGGGTGAGTTAACTGAAGGATCAGAGCCAAAAACTCGCTGTCCCCATTCCCATCCTAATTCCAATAACCCGTTACATGACAACCATTCATCCTATCCATTTCACCCATCCTCTCCGCTACGTCCCAAGGGAGATCAGCGGAGTCTCCCCAGGCCCGCTCCCCCGGCTGTGAGTCGCTACAGTAGCTTCCTCCCCCTCCCCCCCTCCGTTTTTTCTCCCTTTTTCTCCACCTACGGATGGTAAAATTCTCATTGTCTTTGGGCATCTTCTTTTATTTTGGAATTGGATTAAGCTTGTTATGCATCATGTGGTGAAGGTAGGGGCTTATTACATTTCATTCTCTTAGGTTGCCCCAACCTACTCATTGTCGAAAGACATGAATGTCTGACTTCGTGGTAACTCTCAAATGTGTTACAAGGAATGCATGAACATGACACCAGAAACCCAACGCTCATTTTCTAAAGGAATGGCCCCCTTTACATATTGGCGTACATGTGGCAAAGAACACTTTTGAAAGGGAAACAACCCAACATGGTTACACTATAACAGGGTGAATTAAATAACAGATTTCACAAGGCAGATGAGTTCCAACGGTGTTAAGATGTGGATGCCAATGCCGGCTTCTGTGTTGGAATTTAGTATTCATTAGCAAAAGTAGCTATTATAGGATTACTTGTTAGTCTAGTTTAATTACGTGTTTTTACGCATATGTATTCAAGTACACAGACGACACAAATTATCGCTAGCACTTTTTGAGGGTTAGGATACCGACAACACAGGACACGTAGAAGAATAATGAAAAATATTAACTTTGTTAGCATTCAGGAGAACGCCCAGAATTGAAGAATACGCTTCGGTTTATGCAGACGATGGATACTTCTCTGGTGCAACGAGGATATACTAAACGCTACACGACCGCTATGCTTGCTGCCCCACTTTTCGGGATGTCTCGCCGGTACGAACAGCCTACGCCATTCCTTGTATGTCGCGGACCGTTCACAACGCCCAGACGTACACGTAGTCTACCAGCGTCTAGCGGAAGCAGCTCCAGAGACAAAGCAGACATAAACAAGCCGCGCATACCGGCTGCTCGCGTCGGCAATGCTCTCGAGAGACCCGACTCTGTAATTAAGCAATGGAAGGGTCGACGGGAACGCGTCACATGACGAACGTCCTCTCGCCTGAGTCATGCACAGAAGACACCGTGAGAAAGAGCCGTGGCGAGGCGTCGACCCTCTCGGCTGCCTAATGTTTGTCTGTCTTGTTGTCCGGGCACATAGCCCGCGTACGCTGGCGCGGTGTCAAATTCGTAGGAACCCGCCCTCGTCATATTCGCCATCTCGTTATTGTGACTTCCATTAGGCTAGCGCAGAGTTGCTCAGTCACCCAGCTAACGTGCGCAGGTTGAGTTTTACGAAACAAAATAGAATAAATACGGCTGCCCAGATGAACGAGGTCATGCCATTACATCTTCGACGAGCCTGCGCAAAGGAGGTTTCTGTTGCCTTCTACTTCGCTGTATCCTGTGGCCTTACTGCGGTCCTGCTGCCCCACCTGTCGATGTGCGTTACCATTAACGTAACAGGCGTCTAATGTAACCACGCGATCACGTGTCAACCTTGTATTTACGCATTGAAATAAAAAAGACAACGGCAACGAGACACTGTGATTACCATGTTCAATAAAATCGCATGCACAGGCAGATGACTTTACGTAAGGAAGCATGCATCACTGATCAGTGGTTTTAGCCATACTGTATTTCATGATTATATGCGTCATCTTGCAGGTAACTGTGATTGCAAAACAGGTTTGCTGCCAGCTCATGCAGGGCAGTTTTGTTTTCTTTTATTTCCCCTGTCAGGGTTCCTGCACATTTCAACTCTCTGTATGCAACGCAACTTCCTTGTTCGATCTCTTCTGAGCCATCCACGGTGCGTTCTAGCAGATAGTACTAGCAACTCTAATACTACTATGTTTTCGTCCGCCATGACCTGTGTTGTGATTCAATTTAGTGATAGGCGGAAATTCGCGTGGAAATTCGACTACTTCCGGAGGATAAACCATAGCCAAACTGCTCAAAGTGCTTTTCAATAAAGGTTACACAATGGTACGTGCAATCGTCCACGGATAAACATGAAGATGCAAGTGCGTGGCCGGCGAGCAATTGTCCGCAGTGATCAAACGCAGTACAATCCTGAAAAAAGCTTTAAAAAAAAACGTGCCACTAGCCGAAACACTCTGCCAGGTTTAAAATGAAAGCACTTTTGTTTTTGTCGAAACTCTCTTAAAGGGCACCGCAACGGCGCTAAACACACGCAAGGCCGCTTTCTCCGAGTATCGCGTTCCATCCGTTGACAACTGTAGCACATTTGCCGGTTGCCGTCGTTTCGGCCGTGTTGCTCAGACAGACTCCGGCGAAGAAGTGTGTCGGCCGCCGCTAAACCGCGCGGGGCTCAGCGCACCAATTGAGGATCGGGGTGAAGGCTGAACGGCGGATATGGCGGGAGGAGAAGGGAGAAGGAGACAAAAGATACACGCGCACACACAAGAGGCCGCGCGGGTGAGCAAGGCCTTTGAAGTCGTGGTCGTCGGAATGAACCCTTCCGCCGGTCTCCCCAACGTTTCTTCTCTGCTCTGGTGTTTCCCTGCCTTCCGCCTTGATCGACGTTTCCTCCCGGGTTTCTGGCCATTGGTTTTCCAACCCTTTTGTTGTCCCTTCGCTTTCGGTTTTTTGCGTTCCTGCGGTCATTGCTGTACTTGATTTTTCGCCGACTGTGCTTGGCAAAAAAAAAAATGCACCGCGCTTCGTCGGCTCCCGCGATGGCAACAAATTGGAGGGGCGTGGAGAAGAAGGGGAGAAGGAACAGGTGGTGGTGTTGGTGGAGAGGGCTCGACCGGACGCCGCTGTGCGCAACCATATTATCAAGCCGCGCAGCGGTCTGCTCAACTGACCACTCGTTTCTCGGCAACCCCCGTATTTTCCTCTCTTTTCCTCCCCTTTTGTCGTATACTTCGTTCTGCTCTGTGCGCGTTGTTACGAAAGCCAAGCGCCGACTCGGGCGTCCGTTGACAAAAGCGTGGCTACACTTGTTTGCGGTCCGACCGATTAGGAAAAACTAGTTAACGCGAACGGGTGCGGTGTTAGGCCGTAGACTGTGGCGTCACTGCTTTGATTTTTTTTCCCTGAGATTTCACTATTGTGCTCGGTGTTTGCGTTGCCTCTATTTCGGCAGTATGTGTTTTTCGCGTTAGCACGCCCTTTCAGTGCGTAATTTCCGGCGCACACTGCAAGGTCGCACTGCCGACGTTCTGCATCGGTGATCCGACAGATTTATCCTAGTCAGGGAGTTCTGCAGCTATGAACGCAAGCGCAGCTTCCACACTAGACCACGTTAAAGTTCTCACGTTAAAAAACTAAGTCTAACTATAGTGGTGATTTGAAGCGCTTAAGCGGAAACAGTTTAACTGAGTTGCCAAATGTTATCAATGTTATCAAGGTTGAATGACCATCTGTGCTATTAACTTTCGGGCCAAAGTTTAAATTTAAAAAAGGTGTGGAAACCTGGCGCTTGATTCCTGAAAAACATTTAAGTCAGTTTGCTCAAACCGAAACTATGCGGACGAACTTTCTAACTCGCGAATGCGATGCAATGAATTGAAGCTCATTTGCAGTCATTGTAAAAAGCTGCCGGTGGATTACTGAGGGGTGAAAGTAGGCTTCCAAAATTATTCCCATCAGAGCTGAGCCATGACAGTGATCGCCGCGCTCCCATCAATCCGGCGGCAAGCGAAATTGTCAATACAACAAACAAACGGGACGTGAGCTCTTACGCGAATTCCATCTTGCTGCGCAGATCAGTGCGCAACGAAAATGCGCCCACGAAAGTGGAGCTGTTGGGCGTGAATACTGGGCGATTGGCCAGAATAACGCTTAGCTGTCGACGGACGGGTGGAGTACACATAGCAGCAAGTGACAGCATATCAGTCAATGTCACGCTTGCCGCGCTACAAGGTTATGCAGCCCAGTATTTGTGAGCGAGGATAAAATAAAGAAAAGATTGGAGGGGAAAAACCAAACTTTTCTACATGATGGAAGAAAAGCTGCATTAACGAACGGCACGGCCAATGCCACCGATGTTGCTTGCGGAGCCGATGTGGGAAAACACCGGAGTGAATAACGTGCAGGTTAGCTAAAAGAATAAAACATGAAAGGCACTTTTTCCAGCACGTGAAATAGGAAAATAAGCAGAGACACGAGCAGTGCATCCCTTGCAGTGCATTCAGGTGATCCGAGCAGATAATTTTCCAGAACTCTGCACAAGCTAACCTTGTCACCGCAGTTCGAACTACAGTCTTTAAAACAGTGTTGGTGGTGGTGGTAAAACTTTATATCCCACAGTAGGGGTCCTGAAGGACACTCGGCTAGGCGCCAGGTGTAGAGGGCAGCTCCCACGTCGGCGCCGAGAGCCCTAAGCTCTCCGCCGCCGCGCGAGACTCCTGGACAGCCCGAGGCAGGTGGTGTAGTGAAACACCTTCTAGCACTTTGTCCCAGTGGTCCTTGTTCTTGGCTTAGGCGTCACTCGATGCACAACCACACACCATATGGTTCAAGTCTACACGTTCACTGCACTGTTCACACACATGTTGTCCGTCGTAGTCTGGGTCGATGTGCTTCATGCGCCAGAATTTGGGGTATGAGTTCGTTTGGAGCAAGCGTAACGTGACCGACTGGCTGCGGGTTAACTTCTTATCCGGGAGAGGAAACTGTCATTGCCTAAATAAAAGTGCTTAGTGAGCTGGTTGTACGTGAATAACTGATCCCCGTACTCGATATGTAGGGTAGCGAAGTAAACCGGAGGGACGCGGTCGATGAGTCCTCGCGCCGCCTCGTGTGCGATCTCGTTGAGATTCCGCAGACCGTCCATTAAGCTACCCATGTGTGCGGGGAACCATACCATGCAGTGATCGGTGATGTTACTTCCGCCTAAGATTCGTAGCGTCGTCTTGTCTATTCCGCCCTTGGCGAAAGCTCGCGTGGCTGCTCTAGAGTCGCTGTAGACCGTTGTGAAGCTCGAGTCTTTGAGAGCTAGTGCTATCGCTGCTTGTTCAGCTACCTCTGGCTTCTTGGTGTAAAGCGTGAGTGAGTTGCGCGTTCGCCCGTGTCCGTCGATTACTGCTACCGAGTAGGCATGCTTTCCCGGTATGTAGGCTGCATCCACGAAAGCTGTCTCGTCGGGAAACCTTGCCGCGTCCACAGCGAGGGCTTTGGCGCGGGCAAGTCTTCGTCCTTGATTGTGGACCGGGTGTACATTTCTTGGGAAGGGGAGCTCTTTAATTGCTTCTTGCATGACTTTAGGTAACTGCAGGACGTTGTCCCTTTCTGTTATGGTGTTCAGGCCGAGCTTGACGAGAATCTCTCGGCCCGCTTTGGTGCTTGATAGGCGTGTGATCTGTGCCGTGTGCTGAGCCTCGATGATTTCGTCAAGGGTATTGTGGACTCCTAGCTGTAAAACTAGATCAGTGGAGGCCTTATAGGGGAGCCTCAACGCCGTCTTGAAAGCTTGGAGTATGTGTACTTCGAGCCTTTTCCGATGTTTTTTTTTTTCAGTTAAGCATCGCAGCCACGTATGTGATGTGACAGAGTACAAAAGCGTCTACCATTCTAATGGCGTTGTCCTCGCTCAGTCCCCTGTGTCTGTTTATGATGCGCCGAAACATTCGGATCGCGTTCGCAATCTTGATCGTGATGCTGTCCAGCATCGCCCAGTTGGAGCCGCTACTTTGGATGATTAGTCCTAGAATTCGTATTTTGTCAACCGTAGGTATGCGATTTCCGTCCATGTCGTGTATAACTCTATGCACGGAGTGCGGTGTTTGCGCCAGTCGTTGGACGGGCGCCCTGGTCTTGGGGTGTTGTAGATGAGCAGCTCGGATTCTCTATAAGAGCAGCGAAGTCCCACTGAGGTGAGATGGGCCTCGGTAATTGAGCGGCTGCTTGCATGCGAGCTTCCAATTCCGCATCGCTGCCACTGGCGCTCCAGATGGTGACATCGTCTGCGTATATGGTGTGCTCCACATCGGCAATTGCACCCAGTGTGCGAGAGAGCTTTGTCATCGCCAAGTTAAATAAGAATGGTGAAAGTACGGAGCCTTGTGGTGTTCCCTTATCGCCCAGATCAAAGCTCTCCGAGACGTGCTCGCCTATCCGGAGAGTGGTCGTTCGATCCTCCAGGAACGCCTTGACGTAATGGTAGAACCGTGTTCCGATATTGTGGTCAGATATGGCTTTGATAATGGCTTGATGGTGGATGTTGTCAAAAGCGCGCTCCACGTCGAGTCCGAGTAGCGCCTTGGTGTCTCGTGTGGGGCGATCCAGCAGACTTCTCTTGATTCGTAGCATAGCGTCTTGCGTTGAGAGGCCCGGCCTAAAGCCGATCATATTGTAGGGGAAGTACTCCTTTTCTTCTACGTATTCCGATACTCTTTTCAGGATGACTTGTTCGGCTAGCTTTCCTAGGCAGGACGTTAATGAGATTGGCCTTAGGTTTGGTAGGCCCAGCGGCTTGCCCGGTTTTGGGATGAGGACCACGTTGGCATGTTTCCACTCTGCAGGTAGATGATCAGTTTTCCAGGCTTCGTTGATTTGTTGCGTTAGGAACGTGACCGAGTGGTCCTCTAAATTTAGGAGAGCCCGATTTGTGATACCATCGGGGCCTGCCGCAGAGTTACTGTTGAGTTCGTGAATTGCGAAGCGTACTTCGCTTTCTGTGAAGTCCTTATCTAGCTCTGAGTTTGGGGCACCGTCATAGTTCGTCCTTTGTAAGTTACTAGGTAGCCCTGATTTAAGCGGTAAGTACCGTTTGGCAAGGTCATCCAGAAGTGCTTCGGCAGTACTGCTTTGCATCGCTAGAATGCTTTGCATGGCTAGAATGGAATGTTTGGCTTCGAGAAGATTCGCTAGCCGACTGTCCATTCTCTCTACCTTAACATCCGTAGTAATCGTTCGTTCCGAGGCTACGATGTCTGCTTTGAGCTGCTCGGTCCAGCTCAAACAGTGTTCATACGAAGCGCTTTCTTCTTGCACAAAATTGCGCCGCCACGTCCCTCATTCTTAAAGAGGTTGGGACATCAAATTTTGAGGGTATAGTAAGCTTGTTATTGGCTTCCTTTGTATATAAGGTCACCCACGGCCAAGTATTGGGCGCAACAATCGCTTAATATGTTTTTAATTGAGCTCCAAAGAGTCCATAAGTGCTCTTTCTCACGATCGATGCCCATCGCTAGCGCTATAGGTGGTGACGTAGAGCCCTGGGAACGACATCAGTGAATAGCAGTGACATCACAACACAGCAGCGTGACGTACTATGAACGGCGACATCGGCGAGGCGCCGGAGGCGCTGCTTCGGCGACTCAGCGGTCGGTGAGCAGATCGCTATGGGCCGTCGCTGACGCACCACCCGGCACCTCATATTGGCGGACGAGCGAAACTTTCCCATCGATGAGACGATGACTGTTTGGTTTGGACCTTTCCGTAATACGAATAAGCGAAACGAGCGACTACATTTCATGTCTTCACCCTTCGGCTCACCTGCAATACAAATAGGCCTAGCCAGTCCGCCGGGTTCGTATGTGCAATGTCGGCGATTGTGGAGAGCGAGTTCACAAGTTTTAGCGAATACAAATGGTCATCGAGCGTAGTTTTGACAACAGTGACCTGAAATCGAGGATTGCTTACGTCTTAGGACGCAAATATATCAAGCGGGAAGCGCCGCTGCTAGGCGGTGTGACCCCGTCTGTCGGTCAATGTTGCAGGCGCCCGCGGCGCCAGCTACAGTCGTCGGCGTCGCTTGAGGGCAACAAATTAATCCATTTTATTTATCTCAAATGCGTGCCGAACATACCTATAGATAAACCACTTTAAATTCAAGTACTGGACACATCGAAAAAAAGCAGTTACAACGAGTCAGAAACGCCGGTCCTAAGCGTTGTCAACAATATGGCTATGAAGCATTCCCTAGGCTGGCGTCCCCATTCTTCGGTGATTCTTGCAAAGTTATCGCACTGCGCAAACAAGTAAACCCGCAGCCGGCGCAAAAGAGATGAGCTTGACTAACCTAAGTGGAACGCAGCTTAATTGCAATTATTGTCGAACTATAACGCGCAATTGGTGCCTGCATATAGATGCAGATATGTAAACAAAGGTAGCGCCGAGATGAAGTCGTCGTTATGGGCGAATTCCTGGAGGAGTTACGTACCCGTGCGGTTAATTCTCAACCCTGTAAAGTTGTTTGGAAGCATTCATTTTGCGTATGCATGGACTGTTTGCTAAACTAGCAGCATATATCGTAATCAGGAGCCAGGGGACCCTGAGCATGTCTCGCAGCGCGCGGCTGCGCAGGCGGCGCGAAGTGAAGACAGAGACGGGTATTGGTCGGTAGGAAAAGTGAGGCATCGTGTCGCTGTAAAGTGTCAGCAACAGGCCACCGACACAGACGTCCGTCGAGCATCGGCGCCGGCGTGGCAAAGCGAAATACAGCGCAAACACCGCGTTGGCATACGCGGTATGGCGACTGAGATCGGTCGAAGCGAGCCGCTTGGTTTCAGGACTCAGTGTCGTTCCTCGCTCGCTTGGCTTTTTTCGGCACATCGCAGTACCGACCAAGTTTGGCGGCATATGATTTCGAAAGGCGCTGCTATGCACAGCATTTGTACGAGTGCAGACGACGCAGTAATACGTGCGTCACAACTTTGGGGGCCCATGTGAACAGGGTTGCTTCTCTTCCCTGATCGGGACGTCAGAGCACAGCCCGGCGTTCAGAAACCGAAAGCGAAATCGCTCAGTATAAATAATGCAATAATAAATTATTTACCGCACTTATAAGAATTGCGCAGCGTGTATCACGCGTCCTGCGGCAATACGCAACGTTTGAAACAAAGAACACGCCAACCAAAAATTTGGTATCTCCACCCCTTTAATAGTGTCACGAGTCTGCACGCACGTGCTCACTCACGCCCAAACCTCGGTCGTTGGCATTAGCGGTACTAATTGTCGGTTAATGCTTGTACTGTGCGAGTGCGATTTATTCGCAACTTGTACGCTCGGTAAGCCGCCTAAGAGCAAGTGTACGTGAGTGTGCAGACAACCATGGCTCGCTCAAACACCTGCTCTCGTGCACCTATCTCTGGCATGCTAACTTGTTCCGTCCTCCTAGCGCGTTTCACTCTGAGATGAGCTGGAACCTGGTTTCTAGTGCATCGGATGGAGTGAATCACATTCTGCATCGAACACACACAA
This sequence comes from Amblyomma americanum, assembly GCF_052857255.1. NCBI lineage: Eukaryota > Metazoa > Arthropoda > Arachnida > Ixodida > Ixodidae > Amblyomma > Amblyomma americanum. Next base: position 58,727,437 of record NC_135503.1, on the reverse strand, counting down.
TGCAGGCCTAGCTCGAGCCTTCACGGCGCAGTGTACTAAAACACTTCGAAAGTCACTCCGCAGATCGGCGAAAAATATTTGACCCATGTGCCATTGCTTCTAGAGGTTTTCTAAACGTTCTGCAAGTAATTTTTAAATAGAAATGGGTCGCAGTGGTAGTTACTGAGCGTGCATACCCACAACCAGTAATGCCGCCTACCACCAAGAAAGCACCGACATGAATGGGAATAAGCAGGGTGTAGGTAGTGCCACATTTTCCATCTTTAAGCAGAACACTGTAAGCCTTGTTTTCATACGTTACCTTTCGGTGCTGTACCAGTGCACGGAATCGCAGCCACTGCTATACTGTTCCTCGCTATGAGTGGTTTGGCTATGAAATATGTGTCGGGCTTTGGGTATTTTTTTATTGTGGGTCAGAGTGTGGCAGGGGGGTGGGGGAGAGGGTCAGCAAACAGACCTCTATAAAGCCAAATATCGAAAATATTTCATTCTTTAAGGTTGACAAAAGCAATGAGGTCGGTTGCAGCGGGCTCGGCAAGGTTTCCTTAATATACAAGCATTAATGCGCGGACAGCTGAGGCCTACTTCCGTTTTTCCTTGGGGCTATAGGGAACCTCGTATTCGAAAAGCCTATGTCCTCGTCGAGATGATAGGTGCTTCTCGCCCCGTGCCCACGCTTATTTGTGTAATCACGGCTCCGAGATTCCAGTCGGTCGTCCATCCTGCGAGCCCCTGTTAACCAGTCCTCAACCGCCGTCTTCGGAACCGACTCTGCGCCCACTCACTCCTGGTCACGAACATTGCGATCTGCCGGTCGAGCCCCGAACAGCGAACAAGCTTTATACGGTGTCCTCTTTTCCGCCACTGGTACAGCCAGCGTCAGCCGAACTGAAGAACGGCTGTGATGCGTCCTGACGCAGTACTCTTCCGGCATACGGACGCGTACAAGAGAGCCCACACGGCCTCTTGCGCATATTGTTGCCGCTTTCCTACACTCCTTATTTACTTGCTTATGAGTTGTTTCGTCTTTGGAGACCCAGTGACACGCTTCTTTTCTCCGCGTCTTCCTCGACAGTAATCGCAGAAATCTTATACCTCTCAAGCCACCGCGGGCACAGGCGCGCATTCGACACCGACCTGGCGGGAAGGGTCGTGCTGCCTTTGTGTCGTGCATATGTATTGTCCGCGCGTCGGCAACACCCCACCCAGCTGAAAGGAGGATCCGTTTCATCTTCCAGGAACATTTTCGGCGACATCTTGTTTCTTTGTTTGATTTTTGCGAGTTTTTTTTTTTTTGCATAGCACCTTTCAGCGTCCGTATCATCTTCCAAGAACATATTCAGTGGAATCGCGTAAATAATTAATAATTGGTTTTTGGGGAAAGGAAGTGGCGCAGTATCTGTCTCATATATCGTTGGACACCTGAACCGCGCCGTAAGGGAAGGGAAAAGGGAGGGAGGGAAAGAAGAAGGGAAGAAGGAGGTGCCGTAGTGGAGGGCTCCGGAGTAATTTCGACAACCTGGGGATCTTTAACGTGCACTGACATCGCACAGCACACGGGCGCCTTAGCGTTTTCCTCCATAAAAACGCAGCCGCCGCGGTCGGGTTCGAACCCGGGAACTCCGGATCAGTTCGAACCCGACCGCGGGGGCTGCGTTCTTATGGAGGAAAAACGCGTTGTTTTTTTTTGTTTTTCTTTTTTGCATAGGAGGCCCTGTTCCCCTGGCCCAGCTCGAGAACTCGCTACAGAGGTTGAGCGGAACGTGAGGTATTACTGATGCCACTGCATGCAAGGCTGCAGCTTTTTCCAGCGAGGCCTAATTAATTCATAATTTTGTGACTCCGAACTTCAATACTGTATACTGCAATGGCTTGTTTACGCTTTTTTTTTTTAGAAATTTAGAAATTGAAGTTTTTAACAAAAGAGAGTGCAGGCCTCGAGTCGAGGCTTTCCACTGCGGGTCCACAGCCCCTAATTACGACGATTCCGTCATCGGAATATTGTAGTTATGTCACCCCGAATCGCGACAAAACAAGTAAGTTCTCGTTTTCTTGCTTATTTCCGATGTACTGAGACCAAGCTAGAACACCATATTGATGGAAAACAATAAACCCTATTGTTCCAAAGCAAACTGCATTTATTCTTCATGTTTTGAGTGAACACCCGAATTTGTCGCCCTCGTAGTTTTGTAATGCGTTGTTCATCGCGACATATTTTTGAGCAAGAGAATTCAAAGGGGCGAAAACAGGCGCTAATACAAAAGTCAATGCAGAAATAATAAAAAGTTGCTTTTCCATGCGAGGGTACACAGTACCTCATTTCAACAGAAAAAAAGGCAGACGCCGACCAAAGGTTTTTGTGAAAACAGACGTTTCGGCTTCCGTACGCCTTGTTCACTAAAAAAACAAAAAAAAACAAGGCTTCCGTGAACAAGTGAACAAGGCGTCCATATGGAAGCCGAAACGTCTCTTTTGACAAAAACCTTTGGTCGGCGTCTGCCTTTTTTTTCTGTTGAAATGAGTTACTTTCTACCCGACCAGACGAGATTTCGTCAGACCTTAGATTTCATTCAGGGTACACAGCATCAACATTCAATCGATGGCCTGCCATTTTTTTATTCTTTCTTTCTACCTTTCTTTCTTTCCTTCTTTCTTTCTTTCTATCTTTTTTGTTTTTCTTTCATTCTTTGATTCTTTCTATCGTTGTGTTCTTATCTTCTTGATCTCTTCCGACCTTTCATTCGTTGTTTCATTCGTACCTTTAATGCAAAAGCATTAGATTGCTCGACACGAAAAACCCGGTGTCACCCAAAAAGTGGAGCGTGACGTCAATAAGGACGGGAAAATACGAAATGTTCAGTAGTCAGTACTAGTCATTACTAATAACTGCCCAAACTAAAAAGAAAGTGACGAACTGTAATAGAATTGAAATGGTTTCGAATTGCACATCAAGTGCCCAGTAATTTTTTTCCTTTTTTCTTTCTTGAAACTCCCAATTTCGCATTTGAATTCGATACGTGGTACGTGAGATCCTGATTGTACTGTTGCTGCAGACCGTCACACGAAGGACGAATGTTTTAATGTTGAAACAACACCTACGTAGTAAATCTAGTTCTAAGGACCGTAACAAGCAACCTAAATTACGCCAGTAACGGCGAACTCCGTGATGAATCGGTGGTGGAGCCTGTGCCAAATCGCGACATGTTTCCAATCTGTGCATTTTGCGTGGAGGCAATATGACCAGGTAATTTAAAACTATATCAACCAACGGAGAATGGCTCTTATTCGACTTTCGCGGCTCGTGGCAGTTGAAGATCAAAATATTTTTTCTATTTTCTTGACCACTTTTTGCTCTTTCTTCATGGAAAAGCAACGACGACTGAATGTATATGAATAACGAGCTAGAGAGTCACGCTAAACAGGAGACTAGCTTCCAACTCTGAATGGGATGAAATACAGAAACCAGAACACGCGCTCAATGCTCACGCATACTAGTAAGGCTAAGCCTTGAGTCCAGCCCTCGGAAAAAGACCGATTGGGCGACGTGCTACAGCACCTTCAATGAGTCCGACCTAGAAATACGTGTTGGCAAACACGGCGCGAAAAACCCGAGGACAAAAGAATAAAATATACCGTACTACAAATGTCGGGACTTTCAGCGAAAAAATTTTTCTATTTATTTGTCCTTCAGTCCTGTGTGTTTGGCACACTTCTGGCCAAGGCACACTTCTGGCAAGTATATAGCGTCACGCTCAGTACGATGTGTAACATATAATATACGGCCGGAAATGTGATCTCCAAGCCGTGTGGCTCCGACGGTGTTGAATCATTATGTATTTATCTGCCAGCCGAAATAATATATTTCTGCAGAGTCCCTTTGCGGAATGGCACTTGGGTTCGGCAGAGTATTGGCGCCATTCCTGTGTTTGTGTCTTCTAGGTCACCGGGCTCTCATGTCTACGCGGTACGCATCAAAGCTGATTTATCTGCTAATATCATCGAACCGCCGCATGGCCACCACCACCCGCGTGTTGCATGTCGCAATAAGCTCGACTGTACATGTTTGTGTGACCTTCTTTCTTTGCCTCTGCAGCGACAGCTTCAATAAGGGAATTCAATTTAAAATGCGCTCAGTCAAGAGGAACGGTGGCGAATACACGGGGCAATTTTTGACCACTGGCCCACGATATAAAAGAAATGAATAGCACGGAAAGGGCGGGCCAAACAGAACGCTGCGTTGAAAGGGCGTCATCCCGCTGTACCTCGCCTGTGATTCACCACCCTGGCAGTGAAAGGCCCTAAGAAAGAGAGAGAGGGCATAAAAGGAGAGAATAGCGTAAGAACAGCACACCCGCGATAGTATACCGCGGCGCAGGCATACCGCTGTCAGCTGGAGATGGAGTTGACAACCGAGCCCTCCGCCACGCTCCTCCCACATAATCACACTCTCGGGTGCGCTCCAAGCTCCGCGCGGCGGTGCAGCCAAGAAAACGATACCCGAAACGCCTTCGCCCAGCTATTTTCTTCGGCATTTTCTTCTTTTTTTGTTCTTCTCGATTTCTTTCTCAACCCCGCCATTTCGTGCGTCTTCGTTTCGCCACAATCGCGCCGCGCTTCGCCGGTGAAAGCTTTAGCTCATGGCATCCGTAACCTCTGTCGGAAGTGTTGTCTTGTTGTTGTTGCTGTTCTTGCGCCTTCGAGCCGTAATTTCGACATGACGCATCATCTTCTTTGTATCTTTTTTTCTTTTTTTCCGTCAAGATAGCTCGCAGCGCGTTGCTTCAACGCTGCGGCACTTGTCGAGCCAGCAGAAGAAAAGCCGCTGCAGAGACTCCACTCAGGAAAGTGTGATTCTCGTCTTCACTGCTTGAGTAGGTTTGTTTTCCTTCGTCCTGTCCCCCCCGGCCTCCAGGTTCCCGTTCTTCGATGGAACGAACACAAATATGCGCTTCAGGCGGAAGCCGTGTATCGCGAAAGGAAAGCAGGTGTGTGTACGTGCCAGTCACGCTTGGATGAAATCAAAAATAAAGAGAAAACATGCGGAGAGACGGGTTGCTTCTTCCGCAAAACACACTGCATTGCGGTCAGCCAGTCGAGCGATAAATCGGGATTACTGAAAGTGCTTCCTCGAGCTAACTCAGTTTGTCAGGCAGCTCAATGGGAATGTTCCAAGGATAGCGCGGTCTGAACTCGATATAGCGGAAAAAGTGCCTACAATGGCATGGTTCCCTCACTCGCTCTGCAACCTTTGTCAGTTTCCTGAGGAAAATGAAGTCCAATAGTGTCCAGCTGCAGACGCGTTTGAAGTTGGAAGCCTTTATACTATAATGGAGTTCGATTTTGGCATGCAACGCATATTTATTAACGCCTCGGTGCTAGAACCCGACTTCTAACAAATGGTGCTCTCTAATTTAGTACTCGTGACATGAAACTCATATTGCACTGACGCCACGAGAAAGAAAAAGAAGTAATTTTCATCATTGAAGCTATGCAGACTCTCAACAATCTGCTGGGTTTATTTAGCTGTCACAAATGCAACTATAAGGTTCTTGTATGCCTCTCGCAGCAGCTCCTTGGCTAATTTGCATCCATTCTTTCTTTAGGGAAGCCAACTAGGACACCCTTCTTGTTAACAACCCTTTCTTCCTTCTTTCTCTTTATTTCTTTCTTTTTTATTTGTAGTTCCGGGCGATATGGACATCGGTAATGCTATAAACGTTTTCTCTCTCCCATTGTCTTTTTTTCTGCATTCATTCGCCTTCAAAATATTCTGTTTTCTTTGTTTTTCCAGAAGTCTTTGAAAGCAGCCCAGCAGATGTTTTTTATAAAAATTTAAAGGCGAGACGGGGCGTTTTATCAGCATGTATACGCTCTCCTCTGCCCTGCTCGTGTTTTGGTGTACATGAACAGGATACGCTTCAACCTGCTTTGCAAGTGACCCGGCGTGTCACAGGGTGCCGGCACCGGATAGCTTTGTTGTATCCTTCCGTCACTACTGCCATAGACAGCGAGGACCCGAACGTTCGGCGTAAAATGTAATTCAGGTTATGAGAACTGCACAGCGCTTCTTAGACAATATCGAGCATCAGTCCGCATAAGTTGAAGTAATCAATCAAATCAATAAGAGACATCAATCATCATCATCATTATTAGCCTTACTACGCCCACTATAGGGCAAAGGCCTCTCTCATGTCTCTCCAATTAACCCTGTCCTTTGCCAGCTGCAGCCACCGTATGCCCACAAACTTCTCAATCTCATCTGCACGCCTAACTTTTTGATGTTTCTGATACGCTACCTTCTCTTTCAATCCATTCCGTTACCGTTAAAGACCAGCGGTTATCTTGCCTTCGTATTACATGTCCTGCCCAAGCCGATTTCTTCCTCTTGATTTCCACTAGAATATCGTTAACCCGTGTTTGTTCCCTCACCCACTCTGCCCGCTTCCGGTCTTTTAATGTTACGCCTATCATTTTTCTTTCCATAGCTCGCTGCGTTAACCTTAACTTAAACTGAACCCTATTCGTTAGCCTCCACGTTCCCGCCCCGTAGGTGAGTACCGGTGATATACAGCTGTTGTATACTTTTGTCTTGAAGGATATTCGTTAACTGCCACTCGTGATCTGAGAGAACCTGCCATAAGCGCTCGATCCCATTCTTATTCGTCTGGGCATTTCTCTAGATACAAAAGTATTCAAAAAACACTCGCTTTATCCGTCGCGAAAGATACTGAAGGAAGGCCTCTTCGGATTCTATATACACTGTAAGCGTCCATATGTTAAGCACGCAAAAAGCCTCCTTTGTCCTGTTTTTTAAGATGTTCTGTTTCGCAATAATGACAGTATGCTCAATCACACGAACACATTCCCCACAATCTCAACGGCGTTGATATTGAAGAACATTAGCTTCGCCCTATTGCACTCCAACCTTCTGTTTTTCTTTATTCGATTTTAGCGAAACTCTCCGCGGTGATTCAGTTGCTTTCGCGTTTGGACACTGTTCCGCGGAGGTCGCAAGATCGTATCCCGGCCTCACCTGTCGCGTTTGAATTGAGGCGAAATGCAAAAACGGCCTGTGCTGTGCGTTGTCACTGTGCGTTAAAGAACCTAAAGGGATCTAATTTAAATTCACCTCCTTAAATCCACGTGTGCTCCTTCTGGATGTTAATCTGGAGGGGAAATCCGACTGTGCGGCATGCTCGTGCAACCCCCCCCCCTCCCAATCACCACCGGATACGGGCCGGTGTAGTTTCGGCTACGAGGCTTTGTTCCGGTGCAACGCCAGCGGTAGGGATGGGTTGGCCGGGCCCATCCTCTGGGGATGCAAAACCCCATGGGAGTGGCAGCGACTCCCAGGCGACTGTGAGGGCCAGTCGAGCCCGTGAGGTCCGATGCCTGAGCGGAGGCAGGCCTGGCTCTATCATCAGGCTGGACCCACGGAATCCGGCACGGAAGGCATGTAAAAAAGCAAAAAGGTTTTCAAATACATGCATCCAGCCTCTGCACTCGGGGGCATGCGCGGCTGGCGACCGACGCGCCGGTTTCTGGCCACGCAGAGGCCAGGTCCGCGCGGGGGTTCACAACAGAAGGGCTCCTCGGAATCGATGTCCTCGGAGAAGCAGCCTCACGGCTGACCGCGGGGCTGTAATGGCCATTGCGGGACGCCGAGGTTTGGAGTCCGGAGTAGGACCAGTGCAAAAACCGTCGATGTTGTGGAGTACCGGCAGAGTAGGCCCGGTCATCTCACCCTAAGCCACGTTCTTGGTTTGTGGCCCGGTCAGCCCGGCCTAGAACGCTCCCTCCTCAGTAGGCGTGGAGCAAGCTAGAGGAGAAAATAAGTGCATGGTTGGTTGGTTGGAAGCCCAGGAGGTCCCCCCCCCCTCCCCCCTTAGGTGATCGGTCATGGTGCCGAGGACCGGACGGCCGATAGGCTGACGACATGAGCCTCTACTGGCTGGATCACACCACACATACTTTCGGAGTCCGAAAAACCGCGAAAAGCACTCAACGGCTAGTAGCTGGCAAGTCGGAAACGATAAACCGCTGTATTCAAGTCGTGGAGGAGCCCGAGGTAGCTGACCCCGGGTTAGGTTTTCCTGTGTCCGGCGGTCGGAGCCCGTTGCGTTTGTGGGTGGTCGGCCATCCCGTGAGTGGAGCCACGCCATTGGGCAATCTCGATGGTCTCCCTGTCCTGGCCATACAGGCCAGCAATGGAGTCGAGACAACTGAAGGATCAGAGCCATAACTCGCTGACCCCATTCCCCTCCCAATTCCCATAACCCCATCCCAATTCTCAATTCCCACAACCCGTCATCTCACCCTCTCCGCTATTTCCCAGGGGAGATCAGAGGAATCTCCCCGGTCCCGCTCTCCCGGCTGTGGGTCGCTACAGTAGCTTCCTCCCCCTCCCCCTCATTTTTTTTTCCATTTTCCCCACCTACGGGTGGTAAAAGTACAACATTGCCTTTGGGCTTTTTAATTTATTTTAAAATTGGATTAAGCCTGTTATACGTAGTGGTGCAGGCAGGGGCTTATTATTTTTCATTCCTTTTAGGTTGCCCCACCATATTTATGGATGTTAATCTCCACAATTTATATGATTTACAGTTCTACAGCGCAAGCAGCGCTACGGTACCCTCTCCCCCCCCCCCTTTTTTTTTTCTGGAAATGTGGTGTCTGCTGAAGTGATGCCTCCAGCCCAGACGAGTACTTACACTCCTCACCTGCACCATTCACTCCTCATAAGCACCATCTACCTCTCCAACGCGCCCTTCCAGCTAGGGTTCTCCCTACGAAACCACCGCCGCTTTCGATTCAGTGTTCCACCCCGCCACGACCAACTCAACCTCCAGGAGTGCCATCCAGTGCCACCCTCCATGTACGCATAGTTCAAACAAATTCCATCTACTTCCAATCTCCACAGGGCCTCCAACTACTAGAAACCTATGCTGCAGAGGAATCAAAAAGCGACGGCAGACGCAGTGGGAAGGCCAGTTGCCATTCAAAAGTACCACCCACCAGCCACCTCCCCACCCCACCTGACCACCCAAATATCGGAGGTGCCACGCCCACCCACCGTACTCTCGACCCACCTCCGTCCACCATCACCCTCCAGAAAACTTCTGTGCCCGTGTGAAGACTCGGCTGAGTAAAAACATGCAGTAGAGCAAGAACATTAAAGTAATCAACGTGTGCAAAGCCAGCTGTTCTTGCAGAATTCTCCCATCAGATGTCTGACCGTTCAGTAAATCTTTTCAGTGCGAAAGCGCTCATACCTAACCTACACCGACCAAGAATCTTATCACCGTTCATACGTTCACTGTACGCGATCTTGTGCCGCTGCCTAGCAACCCGAGTTACTACCAGAGTTTACCCGAGTATCAGTTCGGGTTGCTAGGCAACGGCACAAGATTCTTGTTCGGTGTTTGTGAACGTATGAGCGCTTTCGCACTACTCGGGTTATCTCAGGTAAGTTCGGAGAAGCGTCGCGCACAGCTGCGCGAGATGTTGCTCGGGAAGAGCATCATGGGTCGCACAATCCCGACCGGTGGCAGTGACAAAAACAGCCACCTTTTAGCTCAGTGGCGCATCTCTTAACCGCTGCGCCACTGCTATGGTAGTAGTATCAGGACTCGCCGCCATCTATAGATGTTAAGTTGAGAATGACTAATTCTGCCCATATGGGCAATAAGCCACTAAAAATATCGCGTCATAACCTTAAGGCGGAGCTTAAGTGCCCCCTCCAATTTAGTTATGCGCACCTGGTTTCGCACGTCCACTCGGTTTAACTACTTTAAACGCCTACCAATTTTTTTCTTCTTGGGTGACACGCTCTTTTATCTTTTGAGTCAAGAGTAACTACGAATTTTCAGCTTCGTGATCTAAGATGCGAGACGCGTTGCTTCTCTTAGCTAACGATTGGTTTGCTGCGACGTGTTTCTCGACGTCAGGGTAAGACGCGTTTGACAGCGCTAACGCAACAGGCGTGACCCAGCGAATGTTTCGTAACGAGGCTTCCAGAGCAGTCGAGGCGGCTGATATCCCGCCTCTCCTCTTGCGACAGATCTGTCTGTGGAGAAGCCAGGAGAAGTTTTTAGCGGTGGGGTACGAGCGAGAGCGGAAAGCACACCAGTGATATTCTGGCACTGCTAATGAAGCCTGCTGACGTTACAATCATAGCGTTGTATAGGAAGTTAGCTCAAGAGACTAACGTTGCGGTCGTGACGCAAAAGTACCGCAGTCTTATCTACATTTCATCATGTGGTTCATTCAACCCTGTGCTGGGAGGGGGCAGTGTTACTATCGGTATTACTGCATTACCTTGAGGAACTCCTATATGAGAAGAAGATTCTTAGTAAAGGTTTCTTTTCGCCGGGATAGCCTTGATGGAAATTCAGTTTGTTTCCGCTCCCCCTCTGTCTAAACATTCAACTGCAGGGACACGTACGTCTAAACGAGAGGTTTTTTTTTTTTTTTTACCGGCGCTTGACGTCAGTTGGCAGTACGATGCATGAATGTACACAAAGATGGTTTATGGTTCACGTGGTCTAAAGTCTTATAGCGACTCAGGCTATGAGGGACGCCGTAGTGGAGGGCTCCGGATAATTACGACCACCTAGGATTCTTTAAAGTGCACTGACATCGCACAGTACACGGGCCTCCAGCATTTCGCCTTTGTCGGAATGCGACTGCCGTGGCAGGGATCGAGCCCTCATCTTTCGGGTCAGCAGCCGAGCACCATAAACTCTGAGCTACCGCGGCGGCTGTACACAAAACTGAAACACAGATTTATTCAGGCCACCTTTTTACAATTACTTCTACTGAAAAGGTGAACGGCATTTTACTCGGCGCTGTTTCTTAGAAATATACTTCGTTGTTTTTGCTGTCTCTGCACCGTCTGCAGATGCAAGGAAGCGATGAAGAAAAACGAAACAGATTTTTTACTTGCTCGGTCAGGCGCGAGTTACGTAACTTCGTAGAGCGTCGACCGCCGAACTCATGCATAGAGCGAGTGCGACCTTTCCGCCAGTGACGGATTGGCCATGCCGCAAGCGCCTTATCTGCATATGCCCTAGGTACACAACAAACAAAAAGAAGAAAGAAAAGGCGCGTCAAGCGGAATTACGCGCCAACGCCCAGAAATCTCGTGCGAACGGATCACCGAAGTGCAAGTGGGCGCCTTTTAATGCGTTCACTACGGTTAGTTCGGTGCAGTATGCAGTGACGGGCACAGCTACATGCAGCACATGCCGGACGTCGTATTCATAAATGTTTTCCATCAGCTACTCAACTAGTTCCTGCATACCTGAGGTTCTTCATGCGTTCTATGGGCTTTATTGAGCATACGCAGTGATTAGAGCTATTAAATACTTGAATGCTAGTTTGGGCATTTTCGTCACGCTTAGAAGGAACAATAGGGTCTCATGTCTATGCGTGACAGTCCTTGTGGGTAGCCCTCTCTGCGTAGTCCGTACTGCTGCACGTAATTATGCGGAAAGAGCATGGGGCGTGCTGCGCGCGTGCCTGAGATAGCGTGCATACTAAATTGGAGTTGACGGCACCGGCGTAACAGGAGCTTATACAGGCGACGCGTCGCGAATGCAAAGCGCGTGAAATCGAGGCACGTTCTTGTTTCCTTGTTTCCTTTTTCGTTGTTTAGTCCCCCTGTGTTCCTTATCGGCCCGCAACTAAGAACTGCTTGGCTTGAGGTATAGCTGATAAGACTAAAAAATCTGCGAGGTTTGTGCCGTAAGAAAGAAAAAAACAAACGCCAAGCGCTCCCATTGAAAAGGGGGCAATTATCTGGCGGGGTTAGTGTTTTGGCGGACGTCTCAATTTTCTCCAGTTTATGCCGTACTGCAGCGGAAGTGGGCTAAGGCTGATGGTAGGGCTTCAAGCAGGCAGACTGCTGCAAGGCAACTATATCAGTCTAGTTATTAGAGCACTTACGGACTAATGGAATAAATTAGCCGAAGTCAACAATAAGGTAAGAATAGGCGCTCTTGATGGCTACCTCTCAAACCGCGGGAGAAAGGCTTCTGAAAGTGGCCGTTAGTAAAAGGCGACTCAAGACTCGGGGCCCGCCGTAGAAAGCGTTATTGTGCTCGATAAGCGCTGTTGGGACACTCACTTTCGGTTAGTATGTGGAGACGTCGAGCTATGAAGTTAAGTGGGTCACTTCTTGGCAGGCGCTCTAGAACACTATCGATGCTCGCATCAAAGGTGCGGGTAGATACGAGCAAAATAGCCTTCTTAAGACTTAACCTCATACTTAAGACTTAAGCTCAGCCAGCTTGGGTGTCATGCGAGTCTCATACATGCAACCAATAAAGCCACCGTAACGGGCGATTCGTTGCTCATCCGCACGGAGCTTTGAATGGCGTACGGTTTGGTGGCCAATGCTAAGTTACACAAACGCACAGAATACCGCGGACATAATCAACCACAAACGCACCAACAGAAACAGCAGTAGTGCACAATGCTTTCGCATTCACAGCACCTAAGCAGATGTAAGTGCCCCCGGTATATTTTTATTGCATGGAATGCTTAGTGCTGGCTACAGAGGCACATTCCTGCCTTAAAGGATAGTAACATGAAGCAGTTAACAATGAAAGGAGGCTTTTAAAGCGGTACTCGCGTTCTAGGGGTAAGCATAAAGAGGAGATTTAAACCTCAGTTAAATTCATAGTAACTGGTAGAACTTCGCATGCTTTGAAGAAGGAATTTGTTTCCGCTGTCAACCGTAATTATTCTGTATTTTTTGCGATGGAAATCTACCCCAGGGCTTCGACAGCATACCCCGGCCCTTGACGGGAGTGCACAACGGTTCACTCTCTTTTTACTCCCATATAGGTGTATTAGTGTTTCGAGTGTACGAACTCAGTCGCACACGGCGCACCGCGCTAAATATTAAGGAACGTGGCAGCCAAGCGTCACCCTATTTCTCATAGATAGTTCTTAAAGACGTGCTGCACCTCCTCCACGCGTGACCGCCCTCTATTGTATATTTTTCTATTATTCGATAGCGCCCACCCGAACACAAGTAACGCTGTCCAGACAACCGTGATAATCGATTCTGTACAGCGCAAACGTGAAAGTGAAATCTGCGGGTGGCCACGTCCGCTTCCGCAGCGTGTGCTTCCGCATAAGCGGAACCTCATGCGGGTGGCGCGCGTGTGCTGCACGGGCAGCTCTCGTGAGTCACGCTCACTCATTGCGTGGATACAAACTGTCGCTAAAAGAAGACCGCTTCGCTTGACATCCGGAGCATCACCGCCGAGAACGGCCTGGACTTCGTGCCGAAGCTCAGTAGACGGTGGACGCAGCTACAAACAACGATATGCATAGGCTCTGTAGTGATTGGAGTTCGTTTAATAGAACGATCTCCCAGCAAGCCTGACCCCAACCGCTTCAGCCACCGATGATAGCGGTAGTATCCGGGTTTCGCGTTTCTCAGCTGCAACAAGCCTTAACACAGCATTCGGGTGACGAAAACTTCGGGCGATATGGCGCCTTGCTAGGAGAGTAAGCATAAGAAACGATCGGATAGAATCTGTTTTATCGACATAGCTAAGCCTTCTAACGATTCGTACCCCGTACTTTCGTGAATAAAATTTCAAGGTAAGTCCATGGGTTTGCGAAAAAATAATCGTTTAATTCTGCGATTCCTTGCAGTCCAGTCAGCTGGTATTCGGTTTAGATAAAGTATGCATGTTGCTCAAGCTTCCACGCTTTTTAGTACCCTAGTTTGGCTGATAGATAGATCAGATATATATTTTTATTCCTCGAGCCCCCATCCCCTAAAATTTTATCCATGACTGTAGGTGTCATGCAAAAACGGGCCAAGCTTTAGTTCTCCGTAAACCTGCCGGCGCTACTATGATGCGAGTTGTGGGGTATATGAAGGACGTCTACAGTACAGAGAGGAAGCACGAGAAGCACCATTTTCGACGACTCCGGTGCTGCAAGCTAAGCGATATTAAAAGGTCGGATTAATAGCATGCAATTGTTGTTTTAAAGAATGTCACGCACAATACATAATTAAGCACGGTGGCAACATTCTGCAAAATTTGTCCGTTAACGTAAAACACGCGAAGAAGCATTTGACATAAAACGTGCAACCTCAAACACTTAAACTTCAGGCCCCAAGACCGGTTTTTACGCTACATATAACTTTTCTACCGAGGATAAGAGATGGTCCATCGCCAACCCCTCTCACCCCCACACTGGCGAGCCTATACGGCCTCGGCGCCTCACACCTGGGCCCATTGAGGTTGTTCAGTTGTTAGGGCGCTGGGTTACTAAGCTGCAGTACACAGCTTCAAACCCGCCGCGGCTGCCGCGTTCCTATGGAGGCGAAACACAAAAGGCGTCCTTGAGCTGTACGATGTCAGTGCACGTTAAAGATCCGCAGGCGGTTGAAATTATTCTGGAGCCCTCCACGACGGCATCTATTTCTCTTTCAATCCGACCTTTCTCCAACCCCTCACGGCGTGGTTGAGGAGTCCACCGAGTAGTGAACCAGTTACAGCGCTTTTTATTCCCTCAAAACCAATCTTCAATTTTCACACCGAACAGTAGGCTCTTGCTCACTTAAAGGAAGGGCATCTCTAAGGTCTTGTTTCATTCCATGCAGAGTAACAGGTGAGAGCAATGCCGCTGGCGCAAGCCTCCCTTCATTTCTTACAACAAAGCTCTCTCACTCTCCTTATGGCCACGCAGTATTAACCTTATACGGCCTTCGGGTTTAATTACAGCAAATTTGTCCATTTAACGCTATTTTGCCGCATTTTGTACGGTATTCGTTCCTCACACATTACAACATAGTTGGCCTCATCAGGGAACTGACAGTTTCAGTATTTGTGTGTGTGTGTGTGTGTGTGTGTGTGTGTGTGTGTGTGTGTGTGTGTGTGTGTGTGTGTGTGTGTGTGTGTGTGTGTGTGTGTGTGTGTGTGTGTGTGTGTGTGTGTGTGTGTGTGTGTGTGTGTGTGTGTGTGTGTGTGTGTGCGTGCGTGCGTGCGTGCGTGCGTGCGTGCGTGCGTGCGTGCGTGCGTGCGTGCGTGCGTGTGTGTGTGTGTGTGTGTGTGTGTGTGTGTGTGTGTGTGTGTGTGTGTGTGTGTGTGTGTGTGTGTGTGTGTGTGTGTGTGTGTGTGTGTGTGTGTGTGTGTGTGTGTGTGTGCGTGTGTGTGTGTGTGTGTGTGTGTGTGTGTGTGTGTGTGTGTGTGTGTGTGTGTGTGTGTGTGTGTGTGTGTGTGTGTGTGTGTGTGTGTGTGTGTGTGTGTGTGTGTGTGTGTGTGTGTGTGTTACAGGCACTATTATAGGCACAATAGGCTAATTGGAATGGCATACTTTAGAGTGGGCTGATAAAAAGAAAGAAAAATAATGTACCCTAACAGGAGCGTTTGCATTGAAGGTCCTGCGCCTGGTAGCGTCCTCTACTGGCTGGCGATGTGGCGTGCGTAAGTTCAGACAGCTGCCATCGCCATTAACGCTCCTGAATGGCCGCGATCCTTGTACCCCATAAATTCGAAGATATCTGGGCCCGTTGGTGCGATACAACTGCACCACGAGTAACGCACATGCACGGGGATGGAGGCAAATTAGCAGGCACGGCAAGCGTGTGTTATGCGCGCTATTTACCAGCGTCCTCGTCCACGTTAGCCAGCTCTGATGTTTATGCTATCTCCCCGCTTTTCTGGGGTTTCTCACTTTTCTTTGAAATCGTAAAAACAAAACTGCTTGAAGTGGACAAACATTTTTGAAGATATGCCTATCTATAGTTTCTTTGATTATGAGTGCCTCTCTTACCTAGTATTTTATGCGTTTTAGTTGTCTGAGGAGTAATCAATCCGAACTAGCGATTGAGGTCGGTACGAAATAAAGAGTATTCCCTCTAACCGCACCCTCCCCCCCTCCCCCCTTCCCCCATCGCTCGCTGAACACAGAGAAGTGTAAAGCAAACTTAGTGCCCAGGCCAGTGCTTTTTACGACTACGAACTTCGAACGGAAAACAAAAAAACTGGCGGTGGTTTAGCTCTGGTTAAACCTGGAGTGGCGCGATAGCTACAGCTGGCCGAGTGGAACTTGGTCACGTGCGCAACCACGGCGCCGTGCCGCCGGCAGCTGCTCCGCATCACGTGACCAACCACGTGACAGCGTGGCGGCGCAGCCACAGGGTGGCGGCGCCTCCACGCTGAAGGCTCGAAATGCTACCGTAATATAGCTGTCGCTACAAAATGAAAACCTCCCATTCTTCTTAATCATTTGCGGAATAAATAAGTGACAATGGTCTATGCGGTGTGCCTCAAGCTCACGAGGTGGCCCATGAGCTCGGCCACTCCGAGGCCGGTGTGGACCATCCTATTCTCAAGATGTACACCCAAACAGCGCCGTGGAGGGGGCATGACTGAGGTAGTGAGAAGAGGGAGACACAAAACGGGTCGCCGTAGTGAAGGGCCTCAGGTTAATTTCCGTCACCCTGAGATTGTTTGACAAGCACTGATATAGCACAGCACACGGCCGTCAATTGAATTTCGCCTCAACCGAAACGGGTCAGCCGCAGCTGGGATCGAACCTGCGACCTTGAGATCAGCAGCCTAATTCCAAAGCCACTGAGCCTATACGAACAGCAAGGCAAAATCTGCATTACCACTGGGTTGCAAATGGGGTTGTCAGCTTCCCAACAGCCGAAGCCGCGAATGGCACGAGTGAAACAGGCGAAGATGTCACTGCCCGTGTGAATTATTGTCGTATCATTTGTCCCAGCTTCGCAACTGCGCCGACTCCGCTATCCGGGCTTTCGATGGTTGTTCTCAATCGTGCGCCTCTATTTCAACCGAGCATCGTACTCTCAATAGCGGCTGCTGCGGAAGTGAATCGGCTACGCCCACATTGTACTGTCCAACGTTAGCTGCGTGGAGCCAATAGGCCGTGGGGTTCGTATTTCGGCCAGAATGAAGAATAAAAGGGTTTTTGATTGGATGTTTCGACAAATCAACAAACAAACCTTGGCGGTAGGATTTGCTCGTACCTTTGGGCTAATGCATTACTGGCAGGCTAAGCCTGCACTGAATGTCAAGTAATCGAGTTAAGTGGGACACAACGTTAACACAGGACAATAGTTTTCCTTGAATTTCGTTCCTGGCTAAGTCACTGCGCGTTACAGGACATTAACCTCGAGGCTAGAGAATCGATTACTGAACCAGATGGCCTTGTCCGAAATGGAGCGCACCGTGGACGGCTACCGTTTCACGCAAAAGCAGCTTTTTGTTGCAATTTTGTATTTTCTTGCTCCACGTTCAAATCAGTGTGCGAGATTTCTCTCGTTGCCAGCGTCCTAATACGTCGGCACCGAAAACTCCAGCGATTACCTGGGGGCCGGTTAGGAAAATAGCCAGGAAAGCTAAGGAATGCCCACTGCCGAGAATGCGTTGTCTGTGGTCACGTTATTCAATTTTAGACAATACCCACTGTCCGTCTTAGTAGCGGTAAAACGTTTTGCCTGCGTAGTGAGATGTGCTAATTTGCAATGGCCAGTACACGAAAAATGGAGATTGGTAATTGTTTCTTGGTTTCTTTATTTTACTGTTGCTTTTTCGTCGGTTCCTTCGTTGCGTACGCTCCTGCGGCAGCAGAAAGCATAGGCAGCATTTTTACGCTAGGCTTCATTAGGAACGCATTCTTAAGCAAAAACAAAAAAAAAGAAGGACCTGACGCAAAAACTTTTTTCTCCTCCGCTCTTGGCTCCTCCGATACGCGCAGGCCGACATGTCACGTGACCCAGGAGCATAGAACAGGGCTCTGCGTAATTCGCGTGGTCCTCAGGTGCCTCTACTCGTGCACTAAATCACACTCGTGAGTCACGTGACGCTATATCCACGGATCGAAACAGCGGTTTGCTTCGCCCACTCAACCCAAGCTTGCATGCAAAACTGCCTAGCAATGACCCTAAGCGCAACTGATTTCGTTTCTACCTAGTACGTTTTTCCAGCGCGGACCGAGTGGCCCAGTCAGTGCTCTAAGCAACGAACAAGAGGGAGAGAAGGGTCGCGAAAATGTGCGCAATTCTGCGTTGGGAGGCGCAGGATTTCATCACGCGTACGCAGAACGCTGTTTGATTGCAGTTTTTTTATAGATCGATAACGGAAGTGTTCTGCGTGTGAACGGAGGTGCAACAGGCATACAAACACTAATCGTAGCGCATGTCTTTCGTACTGTTAATGTAAAACGACTAGCGCTTAAGACGGAAACCAAGATATACAAGGAGGCAGGACATGCGCTAGTCCACTTTTCTGCTGGCCCAACTAGCCCAGCTTTCCGCCTCACTGTCCTTCAGAGCTCATAGAAAATTTACTCTTAAATATCTTCCAAACTCCAGCTACCGGGATCCTTAACCCTATGCAGTCAATGACTCCGCGTTAACCAGGACAATGCTGAGAGGATCACCCACGGCTCTCTCCAATACCACCCTGCTGTCACCACCTGAAGTCAGAGAACCGGTCCTTCTCTGCCTGCGCAATCGTTACCGTGGCCGTTCATTGCTCAGAACATAATTGATACGTTGAGAACAGAGTGCGCTACGTAAGCAACAAAATCGGTGATTAAATAAAAACTTTCTTGGCTGCGCTTCTCGACAGTGCGGCATTTGACGCCCTGCATCCAGGTATCGGCAACGGGCGCTTTGCCTTTTCGGTATTTCTTCGTGCAGGAACCTCCGCGTCCAGCATTCGTTGCGTGCCCTCGAGCCTCGACACAAGTCCTTGGCCGTCGCTCTGCCGCTGTGGAGGATAATAGCCGTGGCTATTACTAGCCGCGTTCCAAATAACCCTGTCGCCGCGGCCACTAAACGGCATGTCGATTGGCATCCATTATCGCAGGAAGGCCACGACCGGCCTTCATTATTGCCGCCTCGACGCCTCCTTTGATCTGTTTTTTGAACTAAAGCTGAACTGCACCTTGATGGCAGTGTTCACGTAGCGGCTCCCCATCTTCTGCTGACCCACTCGTATTTTTTTTTGTTCAATTGCCACTTGATGCAACACGACATTTATTCACTGATTTATTTCACTTTTATATTGATGCGATTTAATTTTCAGATTTATGGCGTCCGAAAGAGACTGGTTTGCTAAAAGCCAAATTCGCATATCTTGAAGCATAAAAATGCGGACGTAGCTAAACAGAGCACGCTGTTCTGTTCCAGGTGCGATCACGATTGTCCCAGCAGAAATAAAGACTTACTACGTTTCCATGAGGAACCGCACCAGCAAGTGCTTGCAGCATGCGCATGCCAAACGTCCATATTTTCATAGGGCAACGGGTGAAAATACGTACGCACCTGTAGGGACCTATGCACTCGGGTGCAGGTAGATATCGTAAAGACGTTTTGACACAGTCAGTTCTGCTCACGGCAGATTAATCTCCGTAGCCACGGGAATCGTGTGAAGTGGCTGCGCTTTAAAAATTATTACTGAGCATAAATCGTTTCTAGATCAGGACAGCTCAATATCTGATTGACATTAGAAGGAACAGGCTTGCCAAAGAGTACGTATGCGTAAAAATATTAATCCGGTGCAATTTCCCAAATAATGAATCTTTGTTGGAAGTGTTAGACGGCGAAACTTCGACGCAAGCACTGATTCTTTGAGCGAGATGGCAGAAAACGACCGGGCGTAATTCGGCTCAAGCACTCCTACAACGTCCAACATCGTTAGAACAACGAACTCAGCCATGTGAGTTCAACATAAACAAATGCAGGAGCAGATCGGGACGGTGTTCGACTGCTAAGGCTCTGTTCAGAGGCCTCAGAGCACTGCAGCACTTGCAGTGGGGCGCCACCGTCGCCATTCACTCGCTTCGGCGGAAACAGCAGTGTGGCAGTTCGTGCTCTTATTTCCATATACTTTGCGTTTAGTCCAATCTGTTTAGGGAAATCTGTTTAGCCCACCCCAAGGTGGACTTACTTTGAAATAAGGGAGTAAATACTCATTATACATGCGAAAAATAGTTTCCTCTTGATGCAACATGGTGGCGCTTGTGTGGATGTGTGGAACAGCGGTGACCTGTTCTGCTGACTACACCCACACAGAAGTAGTCGCGGAACGCCTGTGCTCTGTTGTGACTCCTGGTAGTGTGTGCTTACTTTCATTTTTATCTCGTTTTATATTTTAATTTCTTACTGCCCGCCCGCTAAAAACGGCTATGCCACACTGTCCCCATCATCGCCACCATCATCATGAGTAAATAATCACTTATTTGTTTGAATTTGCATCTTAGGCCCTGCACTAGCACAGAGGACCGCGCAAAAAAATTCACTTAGAAACTCATATATGAGTGAGTGTCCCTGTCCACAATAACCTTTAGTGAAAAAACTAAAGGTAGATTTGACCAAAAGGTTTCTTGTTTGGCTATTAATCCCAAGGTCACGTGATCGAATCCCGACTACAGCAGCCGAATTTCAACAGAGGCAAAACGCAAAAACGTTTCTGTGTTGTGCGATGTCAGCTCACGTTAAAGAACAAAATGCGGTCGAAATGAATACGGAGCCTTTCCCGTACGGCGTCCCTCATGACCCATGTGCCGTTTCGAGGCCCAAAAACCTACACGATAATACCAATCCCAAAGGTAGAGTCTTCTGGTATCAAGACAGATCAGACGATTATCATCGGGCAATTGGCTAAAGCAACGGCACTGCAAGGGATACTGTATGACAGCAAGTGACAAAGCTTCATTTGAATAAAGCTTCCATTTGGCACACCTTGACTTACACAGTGTGCCTTGACAGGCAAATAGAAAAGGCACCTCTCTGAAGTTCTTATATCACATTTTTCCACAGATTTCATGTGTTTTTATCTGCAGATCATCCTGATGTGCGATGTTATTGTTCCGGAAACACCTCGTAACAGCATTCGCTTGCCGGCCACTAGCCATTAGCATCGGTGATATCTCGTAGTCCCCTCTCTACCTTTTCCGGGGTCTCTTTTTTTTTTTCATTTCCTTCTCCTTAACATTATTCGTTAGTTCCACGCGCTTTGTGGAGATTGTGCACCCATTGTAAGAAGGAAAGCTACTACATCTTTTGTGCTTCATCCTCCTATAATTCGTCATCAAAATCACCTTCCATGCGGGCAGTTAGGGTGCTCGGCTGCTTATCCGGAGTACACGGTACTCCGACCCCGAACGCGGCGGCCGCGTTTCGATCGAGGCGAAACGCAAAGGTGCCCGTGTGCTGTGCGATGTCAGTGCACGTTGAAGATCTCCAGGCGGTCGAAATTATTCCGGAGGTCTCCACTAAGGCACCTCTTTCTTCCTTTCTGCTTTCGCTCCCATCTTCCTCCCTGTTCTCAACACGTGGTCGAGTTGACCACAGAGAAGTGATACAGAAACTGCGCCGTTTCCTTTCCTCAAAAACAACTATTTTTACGCAGGAAATTAACGTTGCACACTTCTTCCACAAACTGCGATATGATAGCTGGAACGTATACTAACGTAATATAATGAATTTAAGGTGAAAAAAGAATTAAAATAAATAGATCCTGTTAGAAAAGATGGCACTCGACTAAATCAGAAAAGGCTCTAGTCGCTTTTTAAATATATCGCATCCACGAAAAGTATGCCACAAATAAAAAGCTTTAAAAAGAAAACACCTCGCAGCGAGACCGTCTAAGCGAAAAATAAGACTGACGGAAAAACGGTAATGCGGGAAAGCGGAGCACACCCCTCTGTGCTGTGCAGCAGCTGGCCAGAGCCGTCATACACGAGGAGCTCCAGGACCATATCCTCGTGTACACCGACGGCTCAGTGGCCCGCGACAGCTGCTCCCTTGCTGCGGCGGCCACCATCCCCGCCCTGCGACTGCACAGCCAGCAACACGCAGCCTTCTTGGGCTCCTCCACCACGGCGGAGTTGATGGGGATCCGGCTCGGGCTGGACCTGCTGCTCACCCTCGGCCCTCCGCCGCCCAGGAGTGCTCTGCTGTGGGACTCCCGCGCCGCCCTCAGCCGCCTGCAATCTAACGGCCGCGGTACCCCACTAGTGCGGGAAATTCGCTCGCGCATCGAGCGCCTCGCGCAGACAGGTTGTGCCGTGCGTGCACAGTGGGTGCCCGGTCACTGCGGCATCGCCGGCAACGAAGAAGCTGACGACCTCGCGACCGCTGCACACCAACTACCTGCCAGCGATCTGCCCCTTGCGCTGGAGGACGTGCGTGCGGCCATCCACGACCATCTCCGAAAGCAGCACCCCGACCCACGCATCGCGGGAGATGAGCGCATCGACAGTGTCACCGGCTGTCGCGCACTTACACGGTCACAACGTGCAATGATCCTCCGCGCTCGCATTGGCTGCGTGTGGCCCGGCCCGGAGAACGACGGGTGCGTCACGGAATCGCGACGAGTGATGTGTGTGACGGATGCGGTGCAGTGGGAACACTAGAACACCTGCTCTTTCGCTGTTCCGAGTTCGCCGATGCTCGTCGCGATATGCTCGCGGCCTATAGGGCGCAGGGCATGCTACCAGACTCCATCAAGACGCTATTGTGGCCGCAGGGCAGTGCGCGCACTCGTGAGGGAACTTTGGTGAGCCTCTGTGCATTCCTCGAACACACGGGCTTGACGTCCCGTCTGTTCTCCGTCAGGTAGTTACACGCAGTGACCGAACGCTCCGCGAGTTCTACCTTGAACGATTAATAACTGGACGCCCCACTCCAGTTGTAACCAACACAGTGCTGTGCGCGTGTGTGATTTAATTCCTCTAAAATGAACTAATCACGCGCACAACCTGGACACATTTCTTATTGTGTAAATAGTTTGTACATATTACTTCTCCCCCTGTCCTCTATTCCTGTCCCCTCACCCTTTCATTTCATTTCTCCATTCTGCCTGCTGTCCTTTATTTCCGCTGCCCCAGCTCAGGTGCTTCAGTATCGATGGCAGATGCCGGGGCTAGCAAAAATCTTTTCCTTCCTTTTTACTATTATTTTTTAATAAAATCACTACCACCACCAAAAACGCTAAGGCGCCCGTGTGCTGTGCGATGTCAGTGCACGTTAAAGATTCCCAGGTGGTGGAAATTATTCCGGAGCCCACCACTACGGCACTGCATTCTTCCTTTCTTCTTTCACTCCCTCCTTTATCCTTTCCCTTACGGCGCGGTTCAGGTGCCCAACGATATATGAGACAGATACTGCGCCATTTCCTTTCCCCCAAAACCAATTATTATTATTATTATTGTTATTATTATTATTATTGCCCCCTTATTAGCCTACTTTTTTACATATCTCTGCGAATGGTATTACAACATATACCTTATGCTTGTGGTGCAGCAGGCACGTGGTAAATGCGCACGTTTACAGGTCTGTATTTCTCGGCAAGCAATATAAACTCACGCCCAGCTTCTGCTGCCAACATTCATAGCATGAATCTTTCACTGCAAACTCCTCAACACAGCTGTTCAGAGCTTTCGAACGATGAACTCCAGAGCACGCTCATGCCCTCTGGCTCTTCCTCATCGACTTCATAGAGGCTTCCGTAACGCGATTAGTAACAATCCATAGGAAAGCTAATGCATGGCAGGGCACTGCTTCCATCCCCATCCGGGCCAATCGCAAATGACGTCAGTGCTCTAAAGAGCACGCCCTTCGAGCGCTTTAGACAAAATGTAGGACTCTACAGCAATACTCGTCGCTTATACGCCGCACTGTCCGCACATCATCATCAACGCCGAGCAACGAAAGTCGATCGAGCCAGAGACGGCCGAGCGCTGTCATCTTCGACACGGCCGGTCCCTCGGCGAGCCTCTCTCCTCCTCGGCGCTTTCCTCTTGACGCCGCCGTCCTTCGATCCGGGCAGGTTACTCGGAGCGACACAGTTTCCCCACACCGGCATCAGTTGCCCGCGCGTGATAGCCCGTCCTCTCCCATTTTTTTTTTTTTTGCTTCACGCCGGACAGCTCGCCTGTCCTCCCTTCCAACTTCGTGCCACGGGGGATTCACACGTTGGAGGTGCTCCTCTGGGCTTGAACTGTAATGATCTCATGGGGAGGGTCGTCGTCCTTCCGGGGGTGCTAACGGTGCGGCGCGGCTTTCCATGGCGCTCCTCTGAAAGTTAAACGAGGAAGTTGCAAGCCGTAATCCGGGTTCGTGTGGACGTTGTTTCCACGAAACGCGTTTTGTAACGTTTCGTTTGATTTTCCTTTGTTTACGTCCTTTGTTATTGGTGTCCTCCGCCACGGCTTATGTCACAGGAAAGCCGTGATCAATGGAAGAGGACAAAGAGGAAGGAAAGCGAAGCGGAACGTTACACGGGCAACAAAAAAAACAACAATAGGGCTACAAAATACGGCACTGGGAGGGTCTGCCCGCTGCATGAACCTTTCGGAACTTCGATAAAGACGTGATTTTGCTTCACCCCCGTTCAGTCCATTATTTTATATCAGCCAAAATGATGCTCTGATTTAACCGCGGCGGCTGCGTTTTTATGGAGGAAAAACGCTAAGGCACCCGTGTGCTGTGCGATGTCAGTGCACGTTAAAGATCCCCAGGTGGTCGAAATTATTCCGGAGCCCTCCACTACGGCACCTCTCTCTTCCTTTCTTCTTTCACTCCCTCCTTTGTCCCTTCCCTTACGGCGCGGTTCAGGTGTCCAACGATATATGAGACAGATACTGCGCCATTTCCTTTCACCCAAAAAACCAATTATTATTATATTATTTAAGCTTCTCAGACTCAGAGAGGCGTTCTGTACAGAGTGACATTTTTCTCTTTCTGCTTCGAGCATTGTCTTATTGTTCTACTCATACTTACATGTGAATTCTTTGTCGCAGTTTTCCAGTTTTCTGCCTGTGCTAAAAAATATACTCTAAACACTTAATAAATTTCCTCGTTTTTCTCTTGTTTACTTTTATTTGTAACTCAACCGTCTCCCTCTATATCTGAACTCTATTTCCTGTCAATCGTCAAGTCCCCGCGTTTTCTTCGATCTTGATCCGATGTTCGCCTCTTGCGCGTGAAAGCATGCATAACTTCAATTGCACGGCGAACCCGGATCGCCTAAAAGATTAAGGGTAGGATGTAACATTACCATCCGGAAATCCAGACTGCGGTCTGTCAGCAGTTCCTCCAAGCGACTAATGCCATTATAGAGAGCACGTTTGAAAAAGACAACTGAGAAATGGGTAAAACCGGGACGAAAGGGGGAAGGAGGCGTCCCGCATCAAGAAACTTACCTTGGGAAAAACTGCATCTCGGTCGGTGCCATTTCTTCAACGAAAAAAGGTGAAGTGTATTCTGAAATTAGGACTACCCCTCCAAACACTCCTTATCAATCCTCCCTTGGTTTTAACCCCCCCCAAGGGTTTGGACGAGCCAGGCTCGTCATAGGCCGACACTCATTTCTGGCTCCTGACGAGTGGAATCGGTCGAGAGTTTTATGGCACTATATGTCCGGTTTAAGACGAGTCGTGCCCGTCCAAAGCGTTTTCGTGGTTTGTGCTGCATGGGTACTAAATGACCATTTTGGTACCATTTTCGGAAAAATAATGCATCCGTTAAGGTATTAACAAGGCATTTCGTGTAGGCTATGGTTCAAGAGTAGTCGACTCGTGACAGTAATGTGCATTTCACAGTTTGATGACGTACCACCAGTGAGAAGGCGAGAATCGTGCTGAGTTCAGCCTCGTCTTATAAGCTAAGTGTGCCACGTGGAGGGTTGCAGCAGCCCCTTCTGGCCGTCAGTTTATTGTAGTGTCCTGCTGTGAGAGCTCTGCTTGAATTCAAGCGCTCCTTACGAAGTCCAAGTCATGTGTCCACTCTGGCACAGCACAGCACAGCACGAGAGAAGTGAACCGCGCTCGCCAGCCGCGTGCTTCGACTTCAAGCCACAGGGGTGAAGTAGAATGAGCGAGATCGCCTTACACCTCCCCCCCCCCCCCCTCCCACCCACACACAACCCACAACAGAGGGCGCTGAACCGCGGCGCGGGTGCCGCCGCAGTCTAGCAGTTCTCAGCGGCACGCCTCGAATCTCGTCGCCGTGTCAGGTAGAGGCCGTCAAAGCCAGCAAAAACAATACCGCGTGCACGCGACTCTTGATCACGTCCCGCAGGAGTACGCTACCGAAGTGGGCCTCACGCTCCGTTCCTTCGACAGCCACGCGCCGCGCGACCCGTCAACCAGTCGACGAACGTGAAACCACCGCGGCGCTCGAAAGTGCGCGGCCAATGCGTTCGCGACGGCAACGTCCAACCGCGTCATGATACGCAACGTAGACGCTTCGCGTTCCGGCAGGCCGTCTCGTCGCGCCGCTTCAACGCTGCGCTAAAACTGTCTAATGAAAAGTCGACCGCATATGCAAGCACGCCCGATGGGAAGCCAGATAAAGCCCCCAATCCGTGATGCCAGGGCAAATATCTTTTTGTACTCTCGAATATCAAGACAGACTAGAAGAAAGCAAAACGTTTCAACCGCAGTTGAGAAGATGGGAGAGGCGGATCCGGAGGAAAGAAGACAGTGGGGGGAGGGGCAAGGAGGAAAGAGATCACGGTGTTCGCCCTCCCTCGCTTTCCCTCTTCTGTCTGGCCAGCCAGTTTCGAGAGCGAAATTGCGCGTTGCTTTGCTTTCTTTTCGCCACAGTGCTTCACTAAACGAATCCGAGTGAGGCGAACAGCCGTTTCGTTTGTCTGCGTCCTCCCAAGAACACGACGGCGGCCACGAGGCTCGCTTTGTCGGCCGCGGTGCGCAACCGCGCAATTGGGAAACGACGCCAATAGCGAAGAAGAAATAAAGCACTCGCAAAAGAACGCCACGGGTCGGTGAAAGCGAGAGTGGCGGGGCACTGCCCACCTGCACAAAGTGACCGGTTCAGTGGAAGCTGCCGTGCTCCCTTTCCACCTTCCTCTCCTTCTTCTCGTGGCTCCCTCGTTCTTCTGCTTGTCATCGCACCGTTTTGTCTTTCTTTTCCCCCTCCCCTATCCTTTTTCTCTTGCCTCCTTTCGTTTCCTGTCCTCCACGGCGTGTTCCGGCGAGCGAGAGCGCGGACGTTGTGTCGGTGGCCCCCGAGCGTCGCCGGCGTACCGTGCCGACCTCACGGCGTTATACCGAGGTCGTGAGAGTCAGCTTGCGCGATCAGAGTGCCCAGCTAATACTTCTTCTACGTAGACGTCCTCGTCTTCCCTGGCCAGCAAACGCCCGGTGCGAATGGGAACTTCGTGAACAGTACGCGCAACATTGGGAGACGGCGCATTGTTCAATCCGAGCGGAGAGGTGGATCGAACGTCTCATCGGCCTGAGCGCTCGCCCCCATAAACGCGCCGTCCGCCTCCTGTGAGAAAAGCGAAAATACGAAAGACAAAGCCGCAGACCTTCGGAGTCCGACCAGCCCTGCGCACCTTCCGAGGAGCAATTCGTGCCTTTTGTTTCGCTGGCGAACGATACGGACGCAAAGAAGAAAGTTCGCTGGGCGTTGATCACCGAGCCGCTCAAAGAGACTCCGCGCCGCTGTGGATGCTGTGTCCGCGGGGAGATTATCTTTTTCCGCCGGTGAAAGGGCTCGCTCGCTTGCTCGGACCTATACGTTCTCTCGGAACCTTCCGGCGTTCGGGAGCGATCGTCAAGGCGATCACCGTCTCCGTTCTCCTTTCTCTTGATTGTAACCCGCTCGCACAGAAGACTCTTCGATTTAGTGAGTTTGTGCGCGACCATCGGGTGTGACTGGCATCGTTATGGATTGGCCAAACTTGCAGGTGAGTTTTGTCGCAGATCTTCGATACGTATCGGTGTGCACGCTGTTTGATCTCACACGCACTTGGATTAGCGGACGTGGATTGTACTTTGTAGCTGAAATCAGTGCATACGAAACAATCCCTGATTATCTGGAGGGTACACTACATTGCCGTTTCGTATTCTCGCGAAAGAGTGTAGCGGGAACGCTCCATATCTTGTCAATGCATTATTTGCTTGTAATGCCCACAGGAAATAAATTATATTTGTTTCGCATTCAAAACTTTAATTGCGTTAATTAGATCGCCTCGAGTTCACTCCTGCCTTCGGTCTCGCTTATATGCAAGTCACGACAGGTGGGTTTCGATAAACGCATGCTAAGGTTGATAAAGCCTTCCTGCTGACATTAGCGGACGGATAATAGATTACTATCGGCAGAGACGCCATCACATTAACCGCACGATGTCTCAATTTGGCGAGCTAACACCAATGGCACAGTTCCCACATATCGGCTGCAGCCACCCATGCTGTCGCGGATTGGCACTGCTGAGCTAATGCTTAATGAATTTTTACGGGGCAAAACAATGCTACGGGTTATGAGGCGAGCCCACGTGCGGGCCCGGGGTCCGTTTGGGGTCCATTTCCACCCCACGACCATCAGGATAACGTGGCCCAAAATCGCGGTACGTGGGTGTTTTAGTGCCTCGTCCCCTACTAAAGGTATTTAATCCGCGACATAGCCGCCGGCTGCAGAACGTAATAGCCACAGAGCCACCGCGGTGGCTGTAGAGTAGCATTGACGCTACACATATGAGGCAATCCTGTCCGCCTGATAACATCTCCCTAGGACCGCGAATGCAGGGCAGAGCATGACGAAACAGCTTACTGTGTAGTGCATGGAAGTTGGCGGATGCGACACTTGAAAATCCTCCATGAAGAATTCAGAAGGTTAAAGCTAGTGCTTTGTAATGAATTTCGGTGCTCATGACATTAATCTCATGTTGTATGAGGTAGTATTTTTGTAGTAGCCGCAGTAGTAGTGGTGGTATTACTAGCAGTAGTAGTAACATTAGCAGCAGCTGTTGTATAAGGCACGTAAGCGGGAATTTGTTCCGCAAGGGGTCCAAGATCATCTTCTTGTACTAAGGGCGGGGACAGATGGTTGACGGTGCGTGCCCAAGAGAACTGCCCCTTTGGCTACGTACGTGATAATACTGATAACTGAGGTTTGGAAGTGCACCGGTGACTAACGCTATATTGCTCCTAACATGCGGCCGGTCTAGTTAGTATTGTATGTTATGAAGAAGTCAGCGTGAAAGTTAGGACAGAAAAAATAAAGGAGATAGAAGACATTCACCAGCGCACGAGAATGCCTTCTTTCTCCTATCCTTCTCCTCTCCCTCTTCTAGCTATCGCTCTGACTTTTTCACAACATAATATTAGTTACTTCCGGTTATTAAATATAACACGTGAGTTTAAAATCCGAGACGTACAAGTATGATAAAGACATAAATTTTTTTTTTTTCAAATGTTGCAAAAATAACTACAATAGATCCCAGTGCCACTAAGGAAATTACATGTTTGTTTATATGCAATCAGTAGCTGATCGCTGAGTAAGAATTTGTTCGCGCTAAATTTTGTAAAGCTAAAGATGACGTTGATTTCATTCGCGAGGCGGCAATGGCATACTCGTGTATGCCGGATTCTTATTCTCTCGTGAATGACGTCACACAAACTATCTCTGTGGCTTCAGTTTCTTAGTAGTTTCAGTATTGTCTTTAAGAGAACCGGCCTCCTGTTCCCTCGAGTATTACAATACGTTCACACTACAATACTGATAAGAATGAAACATTTATTATCGCTTTTTGATGCAAATACCTTTATATTGGAAAGTAATGTAAAGGTTTGGGCGAGTTGGTGAGAAGTGCTACGCGCTTGTGTGTGTACAGTACTCCGCCTCATCAGGTTCTGCCGCGCCATTCTTCGCATGTAAAGGTAGCTCAGTTGTCTTCTATGGTGTTACGCGTTTCCATATAAAGCGGCTTTTTTTGCTTTCACTCCTCAGTTTGCAATCTCTTCTCGTCTTCTCTTCCTTTCTGTGTCCTCTGTGTGCTTTTGCACTTTTTTCCATTCTTGATGAACAACCAACTAGCCTGGCAGACAACTACGTACGCATGGGCACTTACCCTGAAATATTATTTCCCGCAGCCTTGCAACTGTACTAAGCACTAATGCTTATAAGCTTCTGGTGACCACATTTTTTTTTTTTTGCTCCCAATCTGACCAGTCTTAGCCGAACATCGCCCCGATATTGCGGCATAGTTGACGCCTGAATTAGCACCGAAGCTGACGGTGAAACGAACGCCAAATATAATGCCGAAATTTCTGCAATGAATCTGTTACATGAGCTAAAAATACTATAAACACCAAGCTGAATTAGAAGCAAATGGGTCGGGAGCAAGCAAACACGCTGATATCTTAGACCAAAGAAGAACGGCAGGTTGGGCGAGTTGCTAACAATTCATGATAGTTAAACGGCGCTAACGAACAGAATAGAATAGGAGAAGGCACAGAGTGCCGTTCTGTTGCCCCTACTCATATTCGGTCCTGTTAGTTTGCGCTGGGGAACTATCATGAATCTTATACCACTTTGCAATCGCCTTGTTTTACGTAACGTAATGTTTATTAAAGGGGTTAAGGTATACGCAGAGAAACAGCATCGTCTTTACAAACAGCTGCTTAAAAAGTGGCCGAAAAGTGTGCGCATGCACTAGCATAAGCCAAGATAATTCCTGAAGGCGGCTCAGCCGAATATCGTCATGATTTTGAGAAATAAAAAGGGGGAGGGGAAGGTGACAGAATACATCAACAACGGTAAGATGTCAGGCGGAAAGCCGCGCTTTCTTCATAGGTTTCCTTCACTTGGATCATATTTTTTCAATGTGCTTCAGAACCGCGTTGCAGTAATCATCATGCGCTTTCAGGGAAAGCTCAGATTCGCCGCATCCTTTTCTTACTTAATATGCTATTTGTTAAATGAAATTCCTATCAAAAAGTGACATCGAACTGGTGTCAACATTCGAAAACTGTTTCAAGTACCGCTAGCGAATAAGTCAGCATTAGAGTATCAGTTCAATTTCCAGGCAGCTAGGCCATACGTTTCGCTTACGTTGGCAAAACGACACAAAGTGGCAGTATATCACACGTGCTCCTCATGGAGAGAGAGAGAGAGAAAAAAAACTTTATTGGCGCCAAAAATTGGTCGAATCAGCGGGACTCGGGTGTCTTCATGTTGAAGTTCCGAGTTTTCCAGGGGTGGTGCCCTTATTCCAGGGCCCCACTGAGTCTTGCTACCTCATACGCATGCTGGACCAGTCCTTTTTGGACCGCCAGCACGCTGCTGGTGAACATGCTTTATGAAGAAAGAACACTTGGGATCTTTCAGAGCCACCTGTCGGCATATACAGAATATTATAACATCCTTACAACTTATATGGCATTGCTCAATTGTTTAAATGACGTCTAAAAAAATACCCCTTTCTTGTTTTTTTTTTCATGTCATATCCTTTTACGGACAACGTCTAATCAGATTGCAGGTTTGACTGAAATGTTTTCCTACATGGCGACAGACGCATTGTACTGACTCACGCACGGAGGTCGCACCAACCGGTGCAAAGTTATACTCAGCCGTAAATGAACACATGTAAGTACAAAGAAATCAAACGTTTGGGCAGAAGTTTTTGCAACGAAATTCGGCATAAAAAGGCAGCCGTAAATAGCAAAATTTACCCTACCCATGAATCCCATTAGCCCCGCATTAGTCTTTCTGGAGAAATATTTGTTTACCGTGTAAATACTCAATGCAGACCTGAAGATATGCGCTTTGCTTGCTTTGCAACAAAAAACACTAGCGATGATTACTTTTACAGCCGTGCACCAACCTTCGTAAAAGGTATCACAATGGTTAGAAATTATAAAATTGAAACACCAGGATTTTTTTTATGAGTAAGAAAGAAATCAGGGAATCCATGTTATTCATTTCAAAGCTGCACACAGCAGCAGAAGCGTAGATAAAACTTATTCTATCACGGGCATCAAATCCAGTATCCGCAGAAACGGCGGAGGACGCGCTACCAAGCTTATTTTGAGAAATATTGCGTGCTGCGTTTGGTAGTCGATGTAAAAAAAGGAGTCCATTAGGACGTTAAAGGTGTTAAATTCGTCTTAAATAAAGAAATCCCTGCTAGCTGCTCAAAACTACCAAGAAAAGGCGGCCAATTCGCTATGTCCACAACTCTGCAGATACCGCCTGAAATGTTTAACGACGCGGTCACAAAAGCTAGCAGCAATCTAGGACAGAAACAAAATCTGCTATGTGCTATTTTATGGTATGAGAGGTTCGAAGTCCGACGGCTGCACAGGAGAAATGAAAGACGCCGCACTAAAGGACTCCGGATTTTTTTTCCGCCACCTGAGGTTCTTTGACTTCCACTGACATATCGCACATAACTCGGTCGTTTTTGCATTTCGCTTCATTGAAATGCTGCTACCGCGACCGGGATTCGTTTGTGCAGGAAAACGGGACAAACGCTTGTATTTTGCTTCACAGCTGCCACCATATGCCGGATGGCGCTGAACACTCAAAAACAGCGCGGGAATTTCGAATCTTCGGTACATCCCATTTGATTTTCTATGACCATCGGAAATGGTTGTGAGGGCAGGAATGATTTCATGAAGAAGATTTTGCAGAGATGAGGAAAGAGTCAGCCTTGATAATCATCGTATCCGCGTAGAATCTCCTCGGACCCCCATAGTTTTATCAAAATTACAAGTTTAAATATATGCACATTGAGTTACCCGTTGTTCCCCAATGGCGGTGAACGGGTGATTATATATGCAAGTGGTTGTCGGCGTTGTTTTCGGGCGCGAAGAGTACCGGGGTCCAAACCCAGCTGCGGCAGCCACGTTTTCAAGGCGACGAAACGCAGAATGCGCCTGTATGTTGTATGATTGGCCGAGGTCCTCACAGACGTAGGTGGAGCTCCTATTCCGGAGCCCCAACGGCGTCTAGCGCCGCTCGCGCCCTGGCGACCAAGGTCCGTTGGGACTGCAGGTCATGGCAGCTGAGCAGCGCCGCCTCCCAGGCCTCCCTAGAAGGGTGGGAGATGAAGGATTGGGAAGGGTGGGGATTGGAAGGGCAGGCCCAGACCATATGGAAAACGTCCGAGAATGTCGCTCCTCTGGCTACAGCCACCACCAAATTCTGAATTGAAGTGTTTCGATACTGCCGGGCACAGCATTGTATTCGTAAAAATTTTGAGAAGAAGCCGTTCGTCTGTTCTCCGGAGATCCTTACAGGGTTCCGGAAAGCGACGATGACTGTCCTTATAATATGTAGTGATGTCTTTGAATGTAATTGGAGATTGTGTAGGCTCGGAGTAGGCTTCCCCAGCAAGTGTGAGTGCCCGGAGAGAAAGCGCGCGGGACGCCTGATCGGCTAACTCATTGCCCTGGAGTCCCTGGTGGCCGGGAGCCCAGATGAGGTTGCAATTTGGAGGGCGCTGGACCGACAGCAATTTTGTAGGATGCGCCAGGCGAGAGGAGGTATCCAACCCAGCTCATAGTTCCGACAAGCCCCCTTCGAGTCGGTAATGATGTGCTTCACTTGTGGGAGGGAGAGTGCGAGCGCAATCGCGATTTCCTCCGCGTGCGTCGTGCTGTAGGCGCGGAACGGCGGCAAAGCGGGCAGTGACGCGCGACGGAGCGCTCACGCTAGACGCCCAGTCTTTAAGACATATTTCTTCCTGTCATTATGCTGTCATCTCCTTTGGCTTCCCTCCGTAAAACAATATGTATTACATGCTTTCATGACTGAGTTTGTCTTGTTTAGCTTCGCAGCGAGGATAGTAGATCGGGTCAGGATGGTAGAGAGAACAAGGGGAATGGCGCACTTTATAAGGCAAATGTTGGAGTGGGGTTGACAAGCTCGTCGCCAAAAGAAAGAAAAAATATCGCCGCATATGATCCGCTGGCCATAGGGAGGACGACGAGGAGGGGCGAAAAACTTCGTTTACAGTACTGCTGTCCCGTGAAATAAAAATTCACAGGGACAGCGCCACAGCATTAGAAGCCGTTGATGCCC
Source organism: Amblyomma americanum (assembly GCF_052857255.1). Taxonomy (NCBI): domain Eukaryota; kingdom Metazoa; phylum Arthropoda; class Arachnida; order Ixodida; family Ixodidae; genus Amblyomma; species Amblyomma americanum. The sequence continues at coordinate 58,693,590 of NC_135503.1, read as the reverse complement.
TTGCAGGAAGTGACGTCAGTTCATTCCAGCCAATGGGAATTTTCCAGTCTGGTGACGCGGCTTCCCTCGCATTTTGGCGCATTTTGGCCCCATGAGTAGTGCTTGGTTTAGTGGCACGGGCCGCGATCTTTATTTTTCAGTATTTTTTTTGTTAGCCCTACGCAGTACTGATTGCCATCTTGCCCTGTACCGGAGCCTTGTGCTGCCGAGGCTTCAGTATACTTCCATTGTATGGAACTTTATCTGTCACCGCTCTTTGCGAACCTTCGGAAATTTTCAGAAAGAGTTTGCGAGCACTGCCGTGGGTCATGCGAAGTGCTTGTCTGCTCCCCGAGCCGGCTGCCCTGCGTGCTCAGGGACGAAATGACTTGCAGACTGGACAGCATTTCGCGGGACCTTGTCTACGGTTTGGTTTATGGTTTATGGGGATTTAACGTCCCAAAGCGACTCAGGCTATGAGGGACGCCGTAGTGAAGGGCTCCGGAAATTTCCGCCACCTGGGGTTCTTCTACGTGCACTGACATCGCACAGCACACGGGCCTCTAGAATTTCTCCTCCATCGAAATTGGGACCTTGTCTTCCTCTGCAAGTATTTACATTGGAGCATTTACTGTATGAACCTAGTGTATTTAACATTTGGCGGAAAGGTCCGCTGTAGGAAAATATTGGCTATGAGGAAATGAAAGGCCCAGTAACTGTCTCACTCCCTGGTGGGGACCTCAACTACGTCGTAAGAGAAAGGAGGAAGGTAAGAGTGAAAGATCAAAGAGAGATGTAGAAAACTTCCTCTGCCCTAGTGCTCCACATAGAGAGAGCGAAATACATAGGAGCTTTTTTTTGTCTTAAATTGCGATAATGATTTTGTCAGCTACCAGCGACATTAGTTGCGCATTTTTGCAATGATTTAGAAAACGTCGCCGGCTTTCTGAGGTATTTGCGTCGTTTTCACGTGTGAAGTATCGCGGGAGAGCGCAGAAAAATTCTTGAAAATGCAGTAACAAAAATGCACTGGAACAAGTTGTAAAAAAATAAACAGAAACTGCGCACAGTTAAACATATATTTAACAGAAAATATCCCCACATCACTAACGCCCGTACAAAAGGCTAATATTTGAAACGGATGACGGCAAACGTTCTGATACATCCTCTGTTTAAAAGGTGAGTTAGATCCTCAACGAAAAATATAGTTCACAATCAGGCAAGCGCAATTTTTGCCTTAATTTTGAAGAGCGTAAATAAACGTAAAATCTGCCACCGAGAAAAAAAGGTGCCTTTATTCTCAAACAATGCTTCCCTACAGAGAAAAATATTTAACACCGAAATATTTCCTGTAGAAGCCCTTCAAACTATAGCGGCGGGGAAGTATTTACCTCGAACGAAAGTCACAAAACTAATTCCGTCCTAGAAGCAGACATAGCTGAAGAGCTGAAAGGTGCAGCCATGCCTGCAACATTTTTAGTAGTTATACTCACCATATAGAGACCGGTAGGGCAAGAAGCACCCGCCACTATCGCACCAGCCTATTAGCACCATACTTCGCACGCACAAATGTGTTCAAATTTTCTTTTTTTCCGCGCACAATAGCGGACTGGAACTCTCTGCACCCACGGACCAACATTGACATATTTGACATGAGCAATGCTTTGCAAATGTATGCATATGTTTTTTTTCTTTTTTTGTAAACTGCAAGTTGCCATGTGATTTTTCTGATTCACTCATTCTATACAGTGCCCGTCCTGCTTGGACCTAACCATGGTCTGCAGTATGTACATAAATAAATAAAATGAAATAAAAATAAATAAAATTTTGGCATAGGATACGAATGAAATAATTCACTGCTCCGAAAAGGGCGGGAAGAGACACGAACTTTCACATTTCTTACAGCGTCACACTAAGCAAAGTGCCATTTTCCGCATTCAATATTAATTCGCTTGATATCGCAAAGTATTGAGTGGCAAGTAATTCATGAATAACGTACGCAAATGGATAGCAGCTCAAAACTTTATCAGGCGCTGTAAATGTCTACAAAACACAGTCAAGCATTGCGTGCGTGCGTGCGCATGTTTGCGCGCGCTTGTGTGTGTTCAAAATTTCTTAAGCACTGCCACTTTTTACTGGAATGATTTTGCACCCGTTAATCCGCGAGCATGCAACATTACTTAATTACAGCATTTTTAATTGGATATTTGTTTAGCTACAAATTAGTTGGTTGTCACTCTCCACCGGACGCATTCCGCCGCGCGGTGAGAAAAATTTGAAGTTTTTTTACCTGTACGCGTCTATTTATTCAGCCAGCATGAGCTACAGACTTCAAGAAATGAAGAAGGCCATATATGCACTGTGTTGCCTACAGTTTCAGAAGCGCTTCTGAAAATGTCAAATCTGCACCAACTAGCCCGATCCGCTACCCTTGCCTACAGTGTTCAGCTCTCAATTATCGTAAGCTTTCTGCCACTGCAACTAAAGAACTCTTGTGTGCATATTCTTGGTCCACGCTCTACGCCTTTCTCTCTTTCTTTCTTCTTCTCGCTGCCCCCCCCCCCCCCCCCCATCGTTTTCCATGCTACAGCTCTCACTGTGAACGCCTGCTTGAAGGGCAACTGCACCATTTTTTGAGAATTCCGCGATTTTCAAGGATTCAAATCTATATAGGCTGTAGGTAAAGCATGCCAAGTGTTTTTGCGTTAGCATTTAAAATAGTGGCATAATCGACGATTGAATTGTAGGCTTCTTCTCAAAGCGCCGGCGAAATGCGGGATAGTTCGGTGTGACGTCATGGAAGATAAGATTTCAAATTTCCGCTACCGTCAACCACACCCTTCCGTGCCCCGTTTGAAGCTGCCAAACAACTCTCGCTGGGCTTTGACTTCAGTGGAGTTGCTTTTTTTTTTCCTTCAAACCAAGCCTTTATGCGTTGGAAATGCACCGGTACCTTCGACGACGTCACCATACGCCCCCCACTTGGCGTTGTGTGCTGCGGAGAAGATTGAAGGGCATCGTAATTTCAATCGACGATTATGACACCATTTCAAATGCTATCCCAAAAGGACTTCGCATGATTTACCTGCAAGTTTCACACATTCGAGCCCTTTAAGCTCGTCGATTTCTAAAAGCTATTCATTTGCCCTTTAGCATGGATGGGTGAGCGATCGTGCGTGACGTGTAACAGCATGATCGTGCTTTACTTACGCCTACGCTCACCTACTCTGCACCCCTATCCACAATTATTAATCAAACAGGCATCAAGTTTGCATTATTGCAAAAGTAAACGTCTGGGGAACTTTTCGGTTGTTTCTAAACTGATTGCGATGATCCCCCACTTTGCTTCTGTAAAATATTCCATATTGTCATGGTTGAAACGACTTTTTTAAGTCTGTCCCACAGCCTGTGCTCATCAAGCCTAATGACGTGCGGCTACTCAAGATTTGATTTTAACCGAGCCCACAGTAGCATTAAGGCGCTGAGAGCACAAAAAATGCTTGTCCTGTCAGGAATTCTCTTCATTTACTAATCTTGGCTTCTTCATGGCGCTTTAATTGCGATTCGCTCCAGTGCAGCGCGAAACTCTTACACTGTAACGTAGCGTAGTTGAAGAACTCTTCAGGGTAGGTATAACGAAGGTTGCATTAGATAAAAAGGCTTCAACACTCACGCCTTCAAGTCGATGGATTTTGCAGAGTGGTGCAGCGTTTTCTAGTGGGGTTCCCTCTGGGAATTTCACCATGAACATTTTTCTGCTCGTAAAATTCATATGCATGCATACATAAAAAATCGCCAACGTTCCTTAGTCCAATTAACCGACAGCCACTTTAGGATAGATAAATCGAGTTGAAAAATCGATTTACTTTCATCAATCAACCCCTTGAAGTCTCTATCAGCGCGGCACAATTATTTCAACGCCGAAAGAGCAAAACACAAAGGGTTTGCTATCACTGAAGGAGGTCGGAACCACGAGTAGAACTGACCGTATCACCTCTCATGGCCACTATCAGCATATTAATCTTTTCTCCTTTCCACCAGTGTGCATTAGCAGGCCAGAGACTTGTCACTCCGGCGGACCTCTCCACCTCTCCACGCATTAAAAATCTTTATCTCTCTCCCGTCATCCACACTAAACGAGAAAAGCTCTTCAACGCTTTTTAGCAGTTGAAATTTCCGGAACACGATGGGACAAAGGCACAGCTTGACGTGAATGGAGAACTAATATTCTCCCTCTAAGACTCTTGAGCTTTAGTAGAGTGTTGCAGCGCTCCGCTCAGTCCTCATAAACCAGCATTGGTTGGGCCCACTGGGACGTATCTTTTATAGCCGGCGTCGTCGCTTCGGAGGACGCGGTTGTTGCGACGCGCATCTGTTCTTTCTATCTTTCCTCTCGCGTCTTTCAACTCCCCTCTGTCTGCACGCGACAGCGATTGTGGCTCAGCTGGAGTAAGTGGACAAGCCCGTGTACTTTACTTTTCATCCTTCCTTCAGTCGCAGCAACAACAACAACGGGGTGTCACTGTGGCTCAGGACTAGAGGCAAAGCCCGGGGAAGTTTTCTTTAGCTGCGACCAGTTAATTTTTATTGACTCCCTCACTTCAGCGTGATAGAGGACGAAGTTTCGCACGGCGGGCCCAGCGTGGTCAGAGGCAAGAAACGGGCGAGGCGTACTTGTGCTGAGAAAGATACCATTTTGCTCGAAGAGGCCTACATCAAAGGCGAGATCGCGGGTTTGATTTGTAGGCCATGGCGGCCATATCTAATGGGATGGACATGCGGGAGATTATGGTTAATGATAAAGTACGGCGCCGGTTGCAGATATAAAGCGGAACTTTACCCTACGGCGTCCGAAATAAACGTATACCCTTCGAGATAAAATCCCAGTTTTTTCGTTCACTTTATTGTGGAAAAATTTAACGAGCTCCCGGCTAGGTTCAAAGCGAAATGCAGTTAATGCCGCTTGCGCCATTGCACTACACCTCTGTGCCGCTGAAGCTAATTCTTTCTTGGCTCCCTATAGCTTGCGGAATCTCAGATGCTTAGAATAATTGCATTTCATTTATGAGATCAACGTTATTCCTTACTTCGTCTTTAGTTAACGGCCATTAAATCATATCCTTCACAAAGTCTTATCCTTCACAACTTGTTGCCCCCAGTGCACTTCAAAAAGAGGACATGGACAACGTATAAGTCTTTAACTGTGAGATAGTTTAGAATGGACAATAGCAATTAGAACGACGCATGCATATATGTCGGTTTTTATGCCGATCACATTTGTAAAATTCAAGGTGAAAGTAAACGAGATCACGACCTGCTCTGCCGAGGAGCTGCACCATACTTTAGTCCCCCTATAGCTTTTAATTGAGTCAAAAATCAGGCTAAATGACCTCCTTGCTTACACGTATACCAGTGCCACCCAATGTCCATGGGTGCAATTTCATGTAATCGTTTTTTGACCCCATTTCTCACACGCATTTTTCGTCCTGCTTTTTATACCATATGCAGCGACGCACCCTGCTTGGCAGCAATAAACCTTGATGTTACCGGCGGCAGCAGTTAATAAAGGAGAAAAAAAATGGAACGGTAAAAAAAGTCGTTGCAATTTACAGTTGCAGGGTACATCCCTCATATATCGCATATTTAATTCCCTATATGCCACTTGTTGCAAGGTGCATGACTGCACTGAATTACCGCAAACAAACTGTCGTTGAACTCATTTAATGGCTTAGTTGATGCCCTGCCATTCAATAACGCTTTTCGCCCAAAAGTCAGTGTAGCACGACAAAGTACTTCACTTTTTAAAGTCCTAACGTGCTAGTGCTTTTGTTCATTGCTCATTACCTGTCTCGACTTCATCCGCGCCTACTTTTAAAAGCGCGAGGACAATAATTGCACCGTCTTATTGTTAGTATCGTGCAGCTTCGTTCTGACTGAGACAGAGAACCGCAAATATAAGAAACAGGAATTTTTTCCTTGTTCATATCCCCTCTGCTTTTCTTTTTTTTTTCGGACTGTTGTTAGTTTCTGGGTCAGCGCAAATTCTCATATCGCAGACATTGCGAAGCGCAATAGGCTGAAAGACGCAGTCGAATATAGTACATTGGCTTCAATACCAGATGCTGCGTGTTCTGACTGTTCTAGATCGCATGAATCTCTGCAATGCAATGCGTGATTTCTAAACGTGGCTAACACTGTTTTCTTCATGTATTCCTCACCTCCCCCCTACCCCTTCACAGCCACCGAATTTAATTTCTTATTGACGCTATCACGCCGGCTCTACCATAAACTTCGGCGTCCAGATACAATGCGAAGACACAATTGCTCTATCGTGTCCGGTTTCCCTACATCACCAATGTGATCAAAAGCCATCATGCTACCCGGAAGATCAAATCACTCACTTAACACCACGGCAGAGACCTGTAAAATTAATAAAGTTTTCCGTTTCTCCTGAGTGCCAGCTACAAAAGCCAAAGGTGCATTCCTACATTTTATCGTTACCTGCATCGCTCTTTCCAACTCGCAACCTCGTTTAAGCTTGGAATGCTTCAAAGCCAGCAGAGCGGCGCTAACGGTCCCCACCGTAGGTGTCTCCCTCGCCTCCAAAGTTATTGCGTCGTGCAGGTTGCATAGCGCACGTCAGAATCCCGCCTTCCTCCGACGCGCAGCGAGCAGCGGCTCATTGTGCATTCGGCGACCACCTGCATCGTCGCCGTATACCCTCCGACAAACGTGTCCACATCTCCCACCAGGCGGCGCGCATTTCAAAAGGCGCTCCTAATTTCTGGGCCGCTCGTGATAGCGGCGATGGCTACGCGTCGGTGAAGAAAATGGGCTAACACGGTATACGCATGCCGCGCCAGCGTGCGTGCGTGCGTATGCGCGCATGCGGTGTGTGTGAGCGCGTGCTCCTGCAGAGTCACTCCGCCGACAGCGTGCCGTTAGACGCCGCCGAGATTGGGAAACACTCGGGGCGCGGGCGCGGCTTTTCTCAAGGACTCAGCTATAGTGCCGCCTCCAAGCGCATGCACTAAAAACGGCCCCCAAATATACGGAAACGAGTTGGGCCATCGAGCAAGGACGACGTCCTCGCTTCGAATAATGGTTGCCCCGGCTTGTCGGTCGAGCCATTTCTTCGCCGCCTGGTATAGTAACGCCGCCCGTCATCCTGCTGTTTCGGCAGGGCTGAGTTTGCCTTCCCACGTCACACGAGGCACTCTGGTCGTGTTTCACCGTTGAGTTGGAAAGTGCGCTTTGGACATGTAACCTTGCAGCGCGCCCCGCTAGCCAAGCAGAGCGATAACAATTTGTCACGATTGCCTACAGCAGCGATTATTTGTTTCGCGGGCCTTCCACTAAGCAATTGTCGGGCGTTATTAAATAACAGGCCTGCTGAAGGAAAGCGCGGCGGAGACTAAACAGACCATAACACGTTCAACAAACGGCGTGGAATCTGAGGTTACGCTTGTAGTCTACACTTTTGTTCTTTAACCATGCAGTAACAAACCTTTCCGCAGCAGTATTTATGCCTTGGTATGAAGTGCTCATTTTCTCAATTCAATGCCAAATACGCATGCAATCCTGGATCTGCACAAGCGTTTCGAAGCTTCTGACGTCCTTTAATAGTTTTGCACCAGTCTTTTAGAGCGAAAGCACTCATACACTAACACCGACCAAGAATCTTGTCATTCTTGGATCTTGTGCCGTGCCTTGCAACAGTGACACCACCTTGAGTTAAAAAAGAAATCAAATCAATATTCACGAGTCGAACCCACGGCGCCACAAGCAGATCAGCTTCGGAAGACTCTGCGCAAGAGCACTCTTGCGCTGTGCATTGCACACCTTCTTCTTCATCCACTAATACTTCCCATGCTTTCGCACTATAATCGGTTCAACCAAGTTAAAATCCTGACACTTTTTTCTTGGTCGTTAAATTCGGCTTTAATTCGTGGTGGAGGTGCGCATTTCGCCCACTACAGATGTGTCGAAGGTGTGAGTTTCTGTGAATTTTTACAGTGGTAATGCATTCGCATACACAGGTTAGTGTAGTCCAAACTATCCATTGCGCTAGAAAATTGTTTTAAAGCTCATTATTGGAAGCACTTTTATTTTTTTATATATACTTATAGTTCCCGACCCGACGTCTAATTCCTCCGCCGCTGGCTTCTCTGTCATACAGACCTAGACGAAGGCTATACATTAATAGATACGAGAACAAACCAAGGTACGGTATACTGGTAAGGCTAGGCCACAGACCCAAATTACACCCTTTGTCACTCATGTGCACCGTTCTCTTGTCGCGCATTGGGCGTCAATGTGCAAGCGAAACCTTTACGCTCGCACAGCGAAGGCAGAGCAATAGGAGCAGTCACTGCTTTCTTGGTCGCGTTCAGACGTCGCGGCTCAACCAACTCGTCAGCCCAAGCAAGGGCGAGTATGCCCTGTAACTCCGACGCGGCTTCAATGTGTTTCTGCGCAACCCATTCATTTCCGTGACTTCCTATACACACACGCACCGTGTGCGCCGAAACCATGTACCGGAACACTCGGCGGCGTTTCTAAGTTCGTCCTCCGTTTGACAGCCTTTTGACAGAGCATAAATGCGACGGAGACGCGCGAGAGCGCTCGATGACGTTTTCTCTTCGAGGGCCTACGCACAGCAACAAACAATCTCGCGCGGTTGTCGTCTGCGCTGAACGAGAACGACGCTAGACGTCGCCGTGACCCACAAATCAGGCGCCAGTCGCGGAAGAGGAGCCTGGGCAACATACCGCGCGCGTGCGCTTTTGCGCGGACACCGAGAGCGCATACGGGAGCCGTGGCAAACCGGTTCCTCATTAAAAATGACGGCTTCTGCGACTACTGATTAGGACGGGAATAGAACAAGACGTCTTAGCTACCGCTGCTGCTGTCTTTCTCTGCGCTGTGAGGCATCCCGCTGTGCACTCGAGATCTATCAGTTTGACCAGTATGTACAGAGTGGAATGATTGGGAGGGGGGGGGGGGGGGGATCGTAGGGGGGCTACGCGGCAGCACAGAGAGTATAGGCGGATCCGGATGTTACGGATATGGTTTGGAGGCAGCCATTTTCGTGAGGAAAAAATGCTTCGTACCGCGAAACGTATGGCGTCTATATTAAAGCGCGCCGCTTTTTAATTTCTAATACCTGCATTCCTAATGCAGACTAACGGGACGCAGCAAAGTTTAAGGACATTTAGAGATGAAAGCGAATGCGTCCTTATCAAAGCTTCAGAAAGTGAACTTCAAAAGTAAAGAATTTCAGCGCAGTTAGAAGAAGCGTTGTTTGACACAGTGGCCTGCAGTTTTCCTCTACTCTTTTTGTTTTGTTTAGAAAGGGGGAGAGATGAAGTGAGTAGGGGAAAAAGGGGCGTGGGAGATTAGGAATAAAACGTAATATTTAAGCATTTACGCAGCATTCAAGCTCTCGTTTCTTTAGCGATCATTAACAGGAGCGACCTGCAGTACAACTTCACAGACATAAAGTCAGTGCAGTCAGAAGGTAAACCTTTAATTCAACACATACTATCACAGGCCAAAAGCCCCTACAGAAGCATAAGAAAAAGAGAAAAAAATGTTTGTGTAGTGCTATAAATGCCTCAGCATTCAAACCTTCAATATGAACATCATTTGCAGCACAAACTGTGCTGCAGCACTGACGTAAACAGAGAACATTGAAGCCTTGCTGAAACTACCTCGTATGTACTAGCTCCTTAGAAGTGCCCCTGCAAAGCAGCCTTCGACACACCTCTAGTTTCTCGCAATGCTTTTCGCACACAAGTCTGCGAAATAGTAACTTCTGAAAATTAAATAAAACGCCACTAACTGCGAGATCGCACAACAGACGTCCAAGGCGCACGCTGAGATTGCTTTACACTGCTGAGAGATGCGCTGACATATGGCTTTTTTGATCAGCGTGCACGTCGGCAGCACCAAAATAATATAACAGTTATATTACAATTATATTTCATTTCGCCCCTTGCCATCAGTTCCAGCACTGTCACATCATTGTTATCGCCGTGGTTGGCCAGTCGGGGCGGGACATGATAACAACAGAACTGAAAGGAGCAAAAAGAATTGTGATATTATATCAGCCCTCTATCTGGCTTCAGGACCAGCTATCGAGTACTTTATGAAACTCCGCTTGAGTGACCCTTCCAATAACAGCTCTTGAAGCGATATATTCATTTACCGATATCAGCATTATGTATGTTATAGTGAATGTCCATGGGGCTCTAGCGAGAAAATATTTAAGACGGTAATTTTTTTTTCGCGCAAATAAGTTGGCTGATCAATGCTGCACATTCGTGTATACGTTTACACCCAGTACAGCCGTGAATATTCTCGGTGCGGGGCTGAATCAAATAAAAAGAACCTTTTTTTCTTTCCAGAGAGCTGCCAGCTTTAATGACGTTCTCAATATATTGTGTAATTCACTGAACAATCTAATTTCTCTTGAAACAAGAAGCACGGTTCCCTAAGCATCGCCTTGTATGGTCGTCGCAGTTTCAGCTTAGTATTTCGTGATTTCTTTGCATTCGCGGCAAACGTTTTATTCCTCATCACTTGAGAAACGGAACCAACGTTTTGCAAAGGTTTAAGAACGTTTAAGCAACGCAGTATCACTGCATGAATACTCTGTAAAAATCCCAAGAAAATATATTTGCTTTGAAACAAGCGGAAATATCTGCGTTTTTCCCATTCCAGACTGATTACCTGCGCGGCAGGGGAAATGTCATTGTATATAGATGCAGTCGCATTCTATGAGACCTACAGTGCAACGGCCCTGGTAACAGTTCGCAGTGGTCTGAACAGGAGCACGCTTGTAACTGACAGGATATGGTTTCTTTCGGCATTTGCGAATGTTTAGTTTTGGCCATCGCGGTGAGTTATCGTGAAATCCCAGCAAATGGGCGGAAAGCTTCATGTTCACTCAAACAATTCCTGTCCTAATATACCTTGGCACTGAGCGTATTATGGTTTAAAGCCAGCTAAACGCACTGTGAAGCACGACACACGCCAAAGGAATTGCTTCGATCGTGGGTACTAGCAAAGTTCAGGTGTCAACATCGTATTCAGAGAGTGCGCAATTTCTTCTATCGTTTTTGTGGCGCGTGAATGTGTGCAGTTCATTCAGAAGGAAAGGCAACGAGGCCTGCAATCAATTACTGTCAATGAAAATATTCCCCTGTCCGTGTGTCCGGCGGTTTGCAGCGTACCCTGACCTCTGTTCGTCTTGCATTTCAGGCTGCTTGCGTAGTTGCACTGACTGCTGCAATCTTCATCATCAGTCCTGGGACATCCACTATGGCCCATCGATCACGGGTAAGTTCGTACAAGTTTGAAATTCATTCTGGATTTAAATTGAAATTTGGTGAAGGAAATTCGTGTAGACTGCTCTCGCGAAAATTTTTGCTTTTATGTTTTTAAGCGTTTTCTATAGTTTGTTTCCCACCCGTTTGATCGCGTACGTTATGACACGTACACACTGAATTCCAGGCTGTACACGCTTGTATACGAGCTGAATTCAGTCGATAAAGGTTTGGTTAATAAACTAAAGGCTAGATGTCAATAACAACGTCGCGCCACACAAGTAATCAGACGGGATGCGAAAAAAGACACAGTACCGTGCCTCTTAAGAAGGTATGCTGTGCAATCTATATGTTCATAGGTACGCAACCTAAGCCGCCAATGAGCCTTGTCGAGGCGTCAGCCTGCTTCAGGAATGCCGGAAAGATGCAGTCTGGCCTCCACTGTGTTTTGTTTGAAATCTACAAGCCCCACGAGAAGTGTGATTAGTTGATGGGCTTTTTCTTGGTGCGCGAAATATGTGGTGTTGTGTGTTATAACGCCTTTTGAGCCCTAACCTTTCCTCGGTATTGAATATGGTATTTACAGTTTTTTTTCCGCTAGCTTAGCTGAGTAGTGTCACCGACTTGTGCTCTACTTCCCTGTCAACCAAACTAAGTAGTTCTCGCGCTATGCCTGCCTTCTCATTTCTTTATTTTTTTGCGTCGAGTTTCTGTGCGCTTGCTTTATTTCTAAAGCAAAATCTAAAAAAACGGTTTTTCAGCCATGTCGGTTGGGCCGACCATAAGTTGATGTCATCAAGATTAAATATTAAACAAAATACAGTAAGTCGCGATATCAGCTGCAAAAAAAAAACTTTCCCATGTTTGCAGCGTATGCAAACATCAGCACAACGGATCTCCGGCCAATTCTAAGAGTTCTGATGCCTCGAACTATATGCGTCTGAACCCGTACATTCGACGCCAAGTCGTGACTAAATGAGAAAGCAAGCAAAACGATTGGCAAGCCATTCCCCGGAAAACTTTTGAGCGATCGGTGGATAGATGAGAAAAGGCTTGTATATTATTTACAGGGAGCTGATGTAATGGAAGAATCAGAAATTTTCATGAAAACAACTACATGATTTTTCTGCTCCTCCCAAAAGAGACGATAATTTTCTACACAAATTCTAAGATGCTTATGAGGCCAGCTTCTTGAGCAACTTGGTATTGCGTTCTTAAGTGAGGAAAGTCGATCCAAAGTACACGAGGACAAACACGCGCAGGCGCCTTCCAACAATTTGAAATGGTTGGAACCAGCGCATCAGGTCAATCCAAACGCAAGTAGGACGGTTGTATCAGCGTATGCCGCCTCGGCGTGTGGTCACCAGCCTTGCGAGGTCGAGCTTACGCTCAACTTACCGGACACTCAGACATGGCACAGCTCGCTTCCGTTGGTTTTGAAAGACCTGATTGTTTGAGCAGGCCGTCGCGGTCGACCGCTGACGAAGAACAGCTTACAAGGTGAAACAAGGTTTCACCTGCTTGCAAACTGGTTACTCGCTGCCGGAAGTCAAACAGCACGGACACGTCCTTTTTCGTAGGAACGCCAGCACTGTAACAGCAATGACAAGGCTGACAACAATGGCAAAGCTGGCAAGTTCTGTAACAGCAATGACAAGGCTTTGAACGTTTTAACGAAAGCAGCTCTCTAATCACGAGGGACATGTCCAAGCACAAAGAGCAATCAGGTTAATGGAACGCCCTTTCACTGAATTCAACAAACCGATGTCAGAGTATAACGCTCTCTTAAAGTGCCCGCTCTCTGTCAACTAAAACGAGAGCAGCGCGTGTGTTTAAGTATTGAGCTGTTTTCGCATCTATTTAAGATAATAAATTTGTTATATGTGAAAGTTTTACTGCCAAGTTTACCATCGTCCTGCACTCTTATTATTCAACAAATACATAAGTGAACACACCAAAAGCATCCGGGTAAGATAAAGCGATAAAATCACACATGCGCGGACAAATCAAGACCAATGTGTTTCAATGATTAACGTACCGAATGGTTTGCGCTATTTATTTATTAATTTTATTCCTTTATTGTGAGGTGACCACTAACGGCCATTGACCTTTTACAGTGGTGCACTTAGCACTGAAGGAGGAAAGATCAATAGAAAGAATAACAAAGGATAACAAAAAAGCAATGAAAACGATGGAGACGATGACAACGGATGAAAAAAAAAACAGTTAACAGTGAAAAGGTCCCAATGAGCACAGCGAGTTACAGAGAGATGGAAATCGATTGAACCGCGCTAACAGACAAAAGAAGAACACAGACACAAGCGAATGTGCCTGTGTTGTTCAAATTGTGCCTGTGTTCTTCTCTTCCGTCCTCTCTGTTAGCGCTGTTCAATCGAGTTCCATCAACATGCACCAACCAGCCCGACTAAGCCCTCTTCTTGGTTACACGGAACCTATGCATGCAGTAAACCACAAGGAAAATTTTATCAGTTCACATGTGACATATACGTTTTTTTTTTCTACTAAGCAGTCGCACAAAAGGAATTTCCCCCAAAATGCCTAAAAGCTCAGTTGAATTCCGATGTTTATAAATGCGCAGGGATGCCAAGGAGTTTGTCGCCACCAGTTTTTTTGCATTCAAAAAACGAAAATGAGATGGTACATTAACTTCGCAGAAACCAATAGGTGCTCCGGTTTGTAGCACTTCACAATAGCGCTTTCGGTTTTCGTTTGCGTCAAGAACGAGCTGCCCAGCATCCAATATTGATTCACAATGTCCGCATTCCGCCTGTCTTGCTCATCGTCAGCAATCATGGCCTCAGCTTATTTTGAAGGATTCTGCCTTGCTCTTTCGGTCAGTGAAGGCATCCTGCCACTGAGTTGGCATGCAATAAAGAACATGTACGCTGTCGCCGAACGGCCACATCAGCTCGTGGCATGTTTTGCGATATTATGGTCGTCAACAAGTCATCAGCGAAAATTTTGGAAGCTAACACAAGCAACACACTAATCATTCTCATCAGCTGCTGTGATTGTGGGAATTTCCGTCGGCTTCATATCTGCGGCTGGAGTAAATTAAACAAGCCGTTTTATTCTTCGATGAGACTCAGGCGTTAGAAAAATCAGCAGAGTGCTACTTCAGCAAACTGCGCTATTGTCGCTCTTCCTAAAGAATCTTATTCCCTTTTGAGAAAGGTTCAACTAAAACAAAAATATGGAAGTCCACTGGAGGCTCAATTTTCTCGATATTTCCGTGTTCGAAAAATTTCGGTATGGTGTCAAACTTCATCAATGTGCGTGCGCGGATTCTAACTGGCAAAGCAGGATTACCTCATTTTTGACCCAGTACGCTGCAAAATATCAGCAAAAGCAAATGGGAACTGCTTTTACCGTAAGCAACATCATATCATATTTTCTGAATGACTCCACTGGTTAGTGTGCGCGATCTGTGAATAAAGTCGCAGCAAATGCCGCGGTATTAGGCTGTCACCACGTCAACGCTTCAATTCAATGTGGTGATAGCCCAAGTTGTCACAGGGCGCCACTTAGTATCGTAAGGATTGCAAAAACATTTGCTCTGGACACTATTTTTTTTTAATTTCTACCTGAAATAAGACTCTTGTGCCTAGCAGCAGTACTGGACAATCCCATTTAGAGTCAGGCGAAAATGCAGCCTTTGAGGATATATGCACTGTGGTGCCTCAAATTCAGTCTGTGACTGATAATTCCGCATTTATCATCACCCTATACTGCGAAACGTAACATCGAGTCACGTCTTCTTTGCGACATTTCTCGTAGGAGGTGCAAACGTACCTGGTCATCCACCATCCTGCAGTCAAGGGGGCACCGGGTGCCAGCGTAACACCCGGAGGTCAGCTAGTGGGGGCCACCTCCGGGGGCCACCAAGCCGCCGCCTCGACCAGCAGCTCGTACGGCTACCAGCTGCACAGTGAAACCACCCACCACGTCCCGGTACTCATCTCCACGGGACACATACCGCTGCTGTCCAGGGCCCCGGCGCACAAGACGTACGTCACTGTGCAGCACCTGCACCATGCCGTCCACCATCACCACCAGCCGCTAGTGCTGCTTCCACACCCCGCACCGGTGAGTGAGTCGTCTTGCAGACAAACTGTTGAGTCATAGCGGCAGCTATATTCGGTACGCCATTTTGGTAATTCCGACTGTAACCTGCAGCTGGTCAGCTGTCATACGCAAAGGATAATGATCTGCTTCTGCTTGTTCTCTCTCGTGTGTCTGTGGGGCTCAGCTGGACAGAATGCATCACTGAAAGTTTGAACGCGATAGCGTTAAAGGCCCCGTTACGTAGAAAATCCGGCGTTGTGAGCGATAAATAGGGTGGCACAGGGTGGTCCAGGCAGCAACTCTCGAAGAAGCAACCTAGGTGGGCAACTTAGGTCACATGGCCTTTGCGGGGTCATCAAAACCTACCCATCATGGCATCTGGTAGTTAAAGGTTGATCGCGAGAGGCTGCTCTGGAAGAGATACTTGGGTCGCGCTAGACCAACCAGTGGAAACCACTGCCATCGCAGGGCAGTGGCGCATTCCTTAACCGCTGCACCAGTGCCCAAGAAGCGATATGAGGACTCCCAGGAAACTATGAATTTAAAGTTGAGAATGACCAATTCCGGATACATGGTCATTGACTCACTAACGCCATCTCATTAACGCCATCTTAATTGTCCCCTCCAATTTTTGGTTCAGAGAATTTTACAACCTAAACTTAACATAATTCTGCGTCAGTGGTACTATTTCTTGTGCCCACGGCTTCCTAACGTCGCCCGCATCTTTGTTTCTGACACTGCGTCTTCGCTAAAGCCTTTACAAAAACTATAAGTTGGTATTAATGTAAGAAAATATACTTTTTCGTTGCAGTGTCCTTCCATTACGATGTCCTTTCCATGTCCTCCAGGCTTCCACTCTCCTGTCAGCATTTCTCGCGCGTCATAGGGTGCAGGGATGGTCCTAGCGCATCGCAAGAAGCGCATGCAATATTTCAGTGATCAAGCTTTAATAAAACTTCCTTATGTATTATTTGCTTGAATCCCTACACACTCGTAATCGTGCTCGTATCCATGAAAATAAGCCAATGATGACGTGCAGTTTTATGGAACACAAGATAAGGTACAGACACGTAACAAAGATCACGAAAGCCATGAAACTGTTCATCAGTCATGAGTACGGCCTAAGTACTGTTTATACGATTTTTATTTTGCTGCACGCCTCCTCCGCAGCTGGCAGCCAATATATTCCCCCGGCATATGCAAGGATTTGTATATACTGCCAACACTCTTCAGTAATTGTATAAATATTATGCGAAATGCCTTTTCGTTGGACTTTATTTATAGCCTATATTTTTAGCGATCCATTTGCTCATCCCTTTGCCTCTAACTAGCGCTGCTTTTGATAACAGAAGCGACCTACATAGCTTCCTGGCTATCAGCCCTGGTACGTCACAGCGACCAATGGGCATGATCAGGTACAGAATACGGCCCCCTTGCTAACAACTTTCTTCAGCCGACCTGGCGTATTTGAAGTGTCTGTAACCCGCGCCTTGTTTACTTCAGGCTTAACAGAGCTCGGAAAAACAACGACTAAGTGGAATGACAAGCAGGACGAGATAAGCGGCGGTAACCAACTGATTTATGGCAGCAGCACACCCTCCTTTGTACATGCGACCACAGCTTCATCACGCAATCAAAAAAGACATCGGAACACAAAGTAACAACGCTTAGAAAATAAAATGGCCCACGTTCCGAAAAAAAGAAGAAAGGAGGAAGGACAACTATTGCGTCCGAATAGCGAACCGACCAAGCAAGTCCGTTACTAGGTTTACGTGTGTCCTTCAAAGGCCGAGTCCTACGGAACGGTGTGTTGATGCAACTCTGCCCAGTTTTCTTTGTGCGGTCCACCTGGGTTAGCGCACACTCTTTACGACTCAGCGACAACAAAATAGGTTTTTTGGAAGGACACACGTAAACCTAGCAATTCGTTGATTGGCGGGTTCGTTTTTATGATGGAATGTGTGTACCTCTTTTTTTTCTGCAATCTATTTTGCTCCGTATGCCTTGCCATTTTCTGTCGACGTGTTCTTTTTGGTCTTTCCTGATAACGCCACGGCCTAACGTAAACAGGACTGTGTGCTGCTGCAATAAATCTGGTGGTAATAGGCGCCTGTGATCGTACTGCTTGTTCTTCCACTTCATCCTTTTCTTTGTTTGCAGGCGCGTTGGAACCGATCATGAACCAGATGACCCTCCAAAGGGTCCCTGATAATTTCCTTGCACTAGAGCCTTGAATCATTGATTTTTACCAATAGGACGGACATACTCTCCAAAAGTGTGCTGACCTATCGCTCATCGCAGGTTCACCACAGGCGGCGCGAGCGGCTGACGGCTCAGGGCTCGAGCTTCCGCCAGAAGCAGAATCCGTACGTGCGCCTTCCCGACTACCCGGCCTACCCCGATCGCAATGCCGCTCTCAGCTTGGAGGAAGACACGCTGGCCGAAGCCGAAGCCGAGCCCAGCCTCAAGGTGTACTCAGCGGACGCCGAGTACCCGCCACTCAACATGCGCAACCGGAGGAAGCTCTACTCGCTCGGTTACATCTACATGCTCGACTTCCTCGAGAACTCATATCTCAAGCGCTGAACGTCCATCGAGAGATGGCAGGGTTTTGCTAAGGTTGGACGCATGCCGGTCTTGCCTAAACACATTCGCGCGAGCACTGACCGGGAGTCGTTAGGACGGTGTGCGAGACAAGTGCGGAATATACGGTCGCGAAGACGGGCGCTCATCATAGGCCTTTTTGGTATCCGCAAAAAGATTTTTCACGGTGAAAAGGCTTCACGGACGCCGGCATAACAGCGATGTCGGTAAAACACAGCCAGAGAGAGAGAGAGAGAGAGTCAATGCGTTTCAGGGAGCTAGTAAAATTTCAGTATTGTGTCCCTGACGTGAGAATACAAGTGATCTATTCCGATTATCTGTGCAAATACATTTGGCACGGAACCGGGCTGCACTTAGATTTGCTTAAACTGCACCTCCGGTGCCTCCACTGCCATCGTTAACTTCCGTAGCGAAGAAATTCAAAGCGCCGTATACCGTAAAATTTTTTTTTATCTCGATTCAGTTTTCTGCCTCTATGCCATTGGTAGAGGACCCACTGTGACGTCAAGGCAGCGTCATGTTCTGGCTCTAGAGTGTAAGACGGGCGTAGCCAGAGCCAAAAAAGGCAAATGAATGAACGGAGAAAATAGTCGTTACCAAATACGTTCCCTTGGCTCGTACAAAACATTCTTCTCTTGGTGGTTCTTCTACTCTTTTCGCCCACCTGCCAAACTAGGAAATCTCGTCAATACCAAGGGGATGGGGATCACTTGAGTCAGTGAGGAGGAGTAAAAATTGGACTGTGATCGGTTTGGGCCTAATCAATAGTACGGCTGCCACAGTCTCTGCCACCGCTAGTATATTTGTAATTGATTTTTTTTTTCGTGGTGGCGTGAAGTCTCTATAAGCATTTTAAGTGAGCTGTGAGCGATAAGAAGTGGTACGCTACTATCGGTTAAAATTACAACTTAATGGGCTCCATCCTAGGTCGTTGGTTCTGCATAGCAACTGACACGCACTCAAGGAACAAATAACCTAGCGCCTTCTCCCATCACTGCATTGATTACAAGCTCGCTTAAAAGATCACTTGCCATTCAAAGCACCTCGTGAACAGCAGTCAAGCTGTAGAGCCATTCAGAAAATAACAATGGTACCCGTCAGGACTTAACTTCGTGAAAAAAAAGCATCATTATCACTAAAAAAAAAATGTCTTGCTCAATGTACAGCCCGTCCTCTGTAGCAAGCTCTTAGATGTCTCGAAGCTATTACAAAGAAAGTTTCCTTATTCATGACCACACGACAATATTACGACCTTCAAATCAAGCAAAGTCGAGTAAGTAGTTCGTGCAATATTGTTAAATCTTTCGTTCTCAGCGCACAGCGTCTGGAGCTGTCGATTTCATTTTCGTTTTTTTTTTTTGTGTGTGCGCACTAGGACATTTGAAGCATTCAACACTGGTTACAGCAGAAACATTTTGCGACACAATTTCCAGGTGTGAATTCCGTGACGCTTTGATAATGCACTGGAAGCCTTGCCTAAAAGTCGTCAACCCCTCGCAGACGTGTCCACCATTAAAGCAACGGGCTGAAGTGCAGAACTTAAATGCGTCACATTTACTTTGAACGAAAGCAAATAATTAGGCCCGCCTCTTCCGACACAACGTATAAAAGTACGATAAGCAGGATATGCCGAATTCTGTCCACCAGCACCGTTGTTCTTCTTTCGCATTTAAATAAAAATATTTCGATCCATACACTTCGTGTGCAAGCGTTCATACACACCTGAGCATACCTGTGAGAAAGCCTAAGTAACTCCACTTCGGCGCAAACAGGTAATACCGATCTACGTGCGGAGGCTTATGATGCCCTTCGTTTGAATGCATGTGCCACTCAAGAGTGTGCGACTTTTGTGTTTCTGTTTTTGGAGGGATACAGCGAGTACTTTCGTGTGTGGTAAATGTGTTCGCACTGACCTGAGCATCTTGTCATGCAGCGTGTTTGCGGGTGACGAGCATTCGTTTTTTGCTTGCCACGGCGCACGCCTTTGGCTCTGGCTTCCCGCATACAGGGAGCGTTCATAGCAGGACCACCCGCCTCGGCACATCTACGACCCTCACGCGACGTCACTGTCGTACCACTTCACGGCTTTGTCATAACTGCTGGAGCATGCTGCGGCGCTGGCGCGCAAATGCGCCGCATGCCGCACAGCGCAGTCACTTTCAGCAAGTTTTCCAGAGAGTTTTGGCGACGCCTTTTTTTAGACTTCGCGCCCCGTCTGAGGATGATGAAGTTAAAGCGAGGCATGAGCTATGTTCACGGGGTGCTCACGTGATCTCAGACGCTCGATGATGACGGCGGATGCTCGACGCATAGGTGGCCAAACTTCGCTATAACAGCTAGCGGAGTACCGACACTGCATACACTATCTATCAGAGCACGAATACACGAAGCCTATACGCTTTGGTGCGATTCTTCCCATTGACGCTAATGCAATTGTTTGGATGACAAGAGAATCACCAGTGCATGCAGACACTTGCTTATTGATTCAGTGGACACGTTGTGCGCGTTAAAGCCTTTGTTCACACAGCCTCTGCGCCTTGCTATCTTTCCTTGCCGTTGAAAAACCATGTTTTATGTCCACATTTTCGCAGGACACTGAGCCTGGCGTGGTGACAGATCATGGGGCTAATGGCACTTACGCAAAAATTAGTGCTCACGCCTAGCATACAGCGTCACCAAAACATGCCAGCTGAAGGGCGGACACTCTCAAAGCACAGCAAGCAGAAGAGAGCCGAGGCACAATTCAAACCCGCACCAGGGGAAGGAGTCATTTCGGGAACGTAATGTGCAAGGACCCTGCACAGGCGTGCCTATCGCCTCTCGCGTTTCAGGCGCAAAGAGAGGTCACTTGTGGTGTGTAGTGCAACCAGGTAGACTTGCGACTCGACGATCATCCTATGGAAATGATCCTATGAAGAACGAGCTTAAAAGATAGCAAGATGAGAGCTCAAAAAGGTGGTCCTCCACCTCACCTCACTGTCTGTCTGTGGACGATCATGCAATTGATGAGCGAAGTATGCGTTAGCATTAGCGTTCGTCCGTACAGTGCTGTCGCTGCCGGTGACGGGTTCGGATCGTGCGAGCAGGTGGTGTGACCCTGTCCGTCTATCACCATGTGACACGCTGTAATAATAATAATAATAATAATAATAATAATAATAATAATAATAATAATAATAATAATAATAATAATAATAATAATTGGTATTTTGGGAAAGGAAGGAAATGGCGCAGTATCTGTCTCATATATCGTTGGACACCTGAACCCCCGCTATACTCCCCGGATCTAATCCAGCAATCCCAGCGTGACAAGCCGAAGCCCCCTCTCCAGTCTGCCACCCTCTCTCGTCTTCTCTCTCCCGCTATAGAGTGAGATTTCCCTCTCTCCAATTTTCCGTCTGCCAACCGAAGCTTCAAACGGACGGACGGAGGGACAAATACTTCTGACTTTGTGGTTCTAATGCTATGCTAACTTATTAGAAGCGGCGAATTCAAACAGCTGCCCTGTGTACAAAGTCAGCAGCTACGCTTGCGTACCTTATGTATTCAAACCCGTTACACGCACTCCTCTTTCTTACATGACTTATTTGTAACCATGGCCATGCGCTTCTACGGGGCTGCTGCTTTGCGAAGGGTTTGGAGCGGGCATAAGCAGGTCTAGGCATACGAATAGGTATCCGTCATCAGCTTCTGGTCGCTTTGACTATTTTCAAGGGAAGGAGAAAAAATAGTGATAGCGGTAACTACAACAACGCGCGAGAGAAAACGCGGCTGTGGCGCTTAAAACTTGACGAAAGTAAATAAATTAAATGAAAAGGAAAATCTTCGTCGTCTATTACTGCGTTTTCTCGAGTCCGTGGCTAGGTGGACTAAATAAAGAAGTCGTGATGACATGTAATTGAAATCGCGCGCACGAACGGGAAAATTTGAAGGCGTTCCTACTATTGCATTGTCGCTTCCGGCCTCTTTTATTTGTGCAACACAAAGCACTTGAGCGTACGTGTGCGGCGCGAGTCTATGGTGAAAGCTCACTGCGATGCAGCATGTGCCGTGATTTTCCCCTCATAAGGAGACATGATTTTTCGTCCCCCATTTTTCTTTAAAATTTACCAATTCAAGGCAAATAACAGAACGACTCACGATGCCGCAAATACAAACTCACAGCCAAGCAACTATAGCACCAAAATAGACGGAGTCGCTTAAAGATAGGCCTTTTATTTGCTATTGTTCATTGTAGTGGCCTGAGAAAAACAAAACCCAGCTTATACTTCAAACTCAACAACGAATCGTTATCGCGGAAATCTTTGGGGAAAAAAACAAACTGTACGGTACCCAAGTATGCACCTTGGAAGAAGAGGAGCTCAAAAGTCGATTATTCGAGTTTCGAGTGGCGTCTGCGGTGGGCACAGGCCGCCAACCCTCACGGGCTCTAGCTTCGCGCGAACCGAAGGCCCCCATCATCCATCACCATATATACTCACATTGGGGAACCTCTGCGGCGAAATTAATCTCACACAGGAAGGAAGCCGAGTAGCTGCAAGGAAGCAGGCCTGCATGTCCACACCGGAGACGTTTATTGAGGCCGTCCTCCAGCGACACACCCACTTATGTCACCGCGACCCGGGGACAGGCGAGGAGTAAGGCTCCATGCACTCTAACCAGGAAGGAGTAAAAAACGAGTAAGCTGTCTTCTTTCGCACTCTGTAGATGGAGTGCGCAAGAAAACAGCTTACTCGCTTTTTACTCCTATATCGGCATATCCGTGTTCACAGCGGCAATGCGCGCACAAGGCAACAAAGAGCAATTCATGAAGCTAGCACGCGGCTGCGGAATGTAAGGTCTCCGCGGCAGTGCTGTGATCTCTCTCGCTGTGACCACTCGGTCGGTTTACTATAGAATGAGTAGACAATGAACGCAAGGTACGCCTGTCGGAGGTCACCTGTCGGAGGTCACCTGTCGGAGGTTTGAGCCGCTGTTAAGCGACAGCACCCCGACTTGGCGAGCCGCGTATGCACTGCAAGAACAGTAGCGTGCGCCACCTTACGATGACTCTCTCTCTAGACCCCGCATGGGCGGTCGAGTTCCCGCTCGAGTTCCCGAGTTCCCGCCAAAATGTTCCAATGGACGAACGCACTTATAAGGCCGGATTGGAGGGAGTTGTGGCCGAATGTCAGAGATAAGTCACGCCGCCACTTCTCCGTCGCCTGAGGCGGGAGAAAGGGAAAAAGGAGTATTAGTGGTGGTGGTGGTGGTGTAAACGTACAAGCGGGGTTAGCCTCCCAGTGGCGTGTCGGGGATTGCTCCTCCTGAGTCCCTTGCTTACGTGATTACGCCTCTACCGCTGTTCCAAAAGGCCAATGTCCTCTATAAACGACAATTGTGATAGTGACACTAAAAGAGAACAACGTGGAACGGCGGCAGCGCCCGCGCAGAGGCAACAGAAGGAAGGCCGCATTCCTAATTTTCGACAAACGAAGTCGACCTATATGTGGAAAAATACGGCGCTTTGGGAGGATACCTAATTATCAATGCGATATCACTAAAATCCTCAATGGAAAAAAACTGCGCGGTCAGTCACAAATATCGAACATTGGTCGAAGAGAAGTGCAGTCACTTGACCGGATAATTTGGCTGGAGGGATGGGACGTCACCACAGCGGATGATTTCCATTGGCTGGAAAGAAGGCACACCATCGACCGGAAATGACGTCAGTTCCGCCAAGGCATCAACAACTTATAATGTTGTCGCACTGCCAACAGATAATAGTTAGCTCTCCCAGTGAATCTTTTCTCGAGCTGTCAGGGTGTTCTTACCGGTATGAGCGCCGCAAGTAATGAAACGACGCTGTGTGCGTGTTCAGTATTGCTTGTTGGTGGTGTGAGTTGGTGACAACAAATATAACACAAGCGTTACTTAATAAAGAAGTGAGAATGTAATTTTCATTTGTAGTCGTCGTATATTTCTGCATAGGAGTCTGAAGACTGCGCTAAAGGAGCACTACACTTCTCACTGCCTGGCTGATGTTATTGGACACTGGCGTCAGCGTTGCATGCAAGGAACCACCGTTTGAAACGCACAGCGACACCGGGCTTGCCTCTTCCATGTGAATCATCTTATGAGTGCATATGTGTGCGTATCTGGATATGTTTGTATGACTTAATGGTTCATCATAGCCATGTCATATTCATGCGGAGTACTGGAACGGTAGGCAAACATTGAAAGTAAGCATTCAAAAATGCGTGCTCATTGAATTTTTTCTTTGCCCGTCATGTGTGCAGTAGTTTATTTTAAAGAAAAAAGAAAGAAGTTAAGGAAAAGAATGTTGCCGGCCGCGGCAATCGCTATCCATTTTCTTAAGCACCCGAGCTGTAGCCGACGGAGTTGAAAGGGAAAGGGAGAGGATAGAGATGAGGAGTATAGAGCGGAGCGTGAACGTAAAGCGATTTTCTCTCCTCTAACCGCGATGCAAGCCACCACTCGAGCTCGACTTGAAGAAAAATCATCAGAAGCTATCCATTTATGAAGACTGCCGTAAATATTCTTCAGCCATATGAAACTGTGATAGAGCTCTCGAGAACTGCGAATATTAAGGCTGATCAGGAGACACTGCACGCACTGAAGCTGCGGGTGATCATTTTGGCCTTCTGCAGAGCGCTACAACCTGTATCCTCCTCGTAGGTACGCACTCTTTCATCTATCTAGCAATATCTGTTAAACATATGCCGCTACTAATCAACTCTATGTTTTTTTTTTATGGTAAGCAAGTAGAGTATAGTTCCTAGTGGGGCTAAAAATTAGTACTATCGAGAACACGTATCATCCATTAGCATTTTGTTACAGGAAATACACTAGAGATATCTAGGCAAGTATTTCGGCAAAGGTATGGTAATCTTCTTGGTATCATAAAAACAGCTGTCATGTTGAAATAACAAATAACTTTTCCCGTCATTTTAGTCAAATGCAGCAGGTCACGAAAAAAAAGAGAAATCTGTTTTGATATTTCATACACATCTGTTTCGTATCTTGATTGCATGGCAGGGTCCTAAGAATATTTATGAAATCTTTCTCTACTTGTGAGTCTTAAGCAACACTGCAACCCAATAAGAGGGGAAAATATAAACCGAAAGGTCACTCCTGCCACTCAGTGCCCTAATTGACTTTTATTACTTGTGGGCCACGACCCCCCCCCCCCCCCCCCTCCCCTAGCACAATTTCTGTACATAGAACTGAGCGCAAACTGCCGGATGACAAAAGAGAGCGCATTATGTTTTTTAACATTGTCTTGCCCAAAACATATTGCAGATGACATTATGGCGTCATAATAACAAATTTCATCAAAAAAAATGCTTCTTCCCTTCATTTCATTTATGCGCGGCAGGCTACACCAGATAAGAAATTTGTTATGATCTTATATGTTGCTGGTATTTTCTCCGAATTGCGTCGTGTTATGAATATTGCTGAACACGTGTATAATTGAGACTATAATTGAGACTCATTAAGGTGCTCTGCGACTCAGCAGAGAGCAAAAATATAAACTGAAAAGGTAATTTCTGCTACTCTGCGCGCTATTTGGTGCACCGACCCACTAATCCGCATTAATTAATTTCTTGGTGTGGGCCTACTTCCAAAATTCTGGGCGTCCATCAGAATTTTTGGGGTGACACAAGTTTGGGGGTCCCCTACCACCGTTGGCAGATTGTGAGGACATCACAAAGTCACATGAGCTCTCGGCCAATCAGGATGACCCATCAGGGCAGATTGAGATGAGGACACAGCGACCTCTCGCGACCAGTCAGGGAATTTCGTTATGGAGACACCAGAAACTGCATGACGACAACCGAAATACTGTCGCATTAAAAAGAAATCCGAAAGCAAATTCCAAGGGCAAGTAGAGGGTACCCACCCTCGTGAAAAAAAAAAAACACTACAGTTCCGTGACACTATTCGTAGAACGAAAAATACCGGTGCCGCCTCCTTTACGTTCACGCCAGATATTCGCACGAAAACGGCTACCTAACGTAAATTGCTGTGAGGTCTTGCGGCTAATCTCGAAGCAATGCTGGCTTCTAAGCAGAATATAGTTTAGAACGAAAGCATTGGATCGATGTTCAGGCTTCTTGGGGCTTGCCGTATAAAGTCCAAAAATGCATTGAACCTCATTCTTATGGACTGGCCTTCTCCCTCTAGTTTCAAGCTCTTGTGAAAATTTTAGCAGGTGCTGCGGTACAGTGATCTGTCTATTTTGACAGTGTGGCAGGCGGGGACCTCCGCGCGTCCCCAACGGCGTCGCCAATTGCGGCCCGCTTTCACCAAAGCCCGATCGCAGCGCCGACAGAAACAGGTGGATTCCCACGGCGGTCGAGTGGTCGCGCACTTTCGCCTAACGCACTGTTTGAGTACTAGCTGCGCAACCTAAAATAAATATTTCGTTGTTTTGGGCACCAGGCACGTGACGCAATTCAAGTTACCGATTCTGTTTGCAGACGAACTCGGCAACGTCATAGCAGCGCGTTC